>NC_134398.1:196777655-197014600 GCF_050003625.1 Haematobia irritans
CATATATATCTTTCGCCCGATTTACACCCATATGATCACGGTGGCCAAAATTATTCTCCCATTTACGTTTTGTGCTGATATAGCAGGATTATTATTCTAATTTGGTCAAAATCGGTTCATATTTAGATATAGCTCCCATATATATGTACGCCAGAGTAGGGGAATATGGCAGAATGTTTTATATTTTAGACCCACCTTCAATGGGAGTTTCCTCCAATTGACTCGATAGTTTCCACAGATAATACATTTAATATGCTATTTAAGTATGTCATTTTAATCTAATATGGCCACAATACCCACATTTTACACAAAGATCTGTGATGATATCCCCATATCGTAGTCATATTCTACACACTGCAATGCCAAACTTTTGACAGAATGGTCGAATTTTAAATAAAGCTCCGGCTTGAGGAAATATCACCCGAATTGGCCAAATAATATCCCAGCAAAAAAAGCGTCGCCAAAAAAGTAATGAAAATGTTCTTTTTGGATCCGGAAGTGGTGCAAAATTGACGCGGAAGCGATGAATTTAACAATGGCTTGTCATAGGACGGAAGTCCTCCAATTCAACAGCCGTTGCACTGAATTTGCATCACTTCTTTGGGTGTGATCCGAATTCAATGTTTTGGAAGTGAATTAAAAAATTCTGTGATATTTTTTCAAATAAATAATTTTTATTATTTTTTATAATTTTTAATGGATTCTAACGCTTGTAGGAAACGTTTGACCTCAAATATTTTCAAAAATTCACATTTTCTTTAGTTTGGATTTAGCACTTTTTTTCGACAAAATTTAAATGAGTTGTACCATTTTATGAATTCTTAGTCTGTTTTTAACCTATTTGAAACAAAAAAAGTTCAAATTATCCATTAAAAATATGAAAAAAACGAAGTTATAATAAATTGGATCAAAAGAACTTCCTGGGTAGTTAAAATAAAGAACATCATTGGGAGTGCATCTTCTGGAAGCGCTTTTAAAGTTGTGCTTTTGGAAGAACTTCCATTTTTTTTCTGGGATATCACAACCCATAATTGACCACATATCTTGGCGAGATTTGACCAATATCCTTGTAAAATCGCCACTGCTGGGTAGCAAAAATTTTAAAAATTACTCAAACTGTCCTATATCTCGAATGTATATGTATATGTTTCATCCCAGGGTGTTAGCCGATTTAATTTTTAATTCTAGCGATTTTGTAGAAGTACAAATCGTTTCAGATATAAATATTTGTATATAGGAATATAAATTTTGATCATAACTCCCAACAAATTTGAAGGAGTTGATATGGTAACACAAATTTTGATCTACATAATGGTGAAGGGTATAATATAGTCGGTCCCGTCCGTCTTTAGACTTTACTTACTTGTTTTATTATTAAATTAGATAATTTTTTGAAGAGTAAATAAATAAGAAAATCAGAAAACTGTACGGGATGGACAATATTATATTTTTGGAAGAAAAAAGAAAAACCTATGAACAATTTTGTTTTTTTTGGATAAAATCTGAAAATCTGGTTGTTTTGGTATTGCAACAATAAGCTTTAATTGTATTATAGCTTTTTGTTAGAAATTATTCAATGCACTGAAAAAAATATAGAAGACTCGAGGACTCGTGTATATCAAACCAACTGACAGCAATGAACCTATATGCATATTTCATTCAAAAGTCTTGGATGTTTTTAATTCTTCAGTTAATCAGTCTGATTCGGGAAAAAATATCTAAATATTATCAGTTGTTTCTATTATTTTTTGCCTTAATATTTTTCGTTATAATTTATTTTTGTTATACAATATTATTTTCGGTAAGCAATGATTTTGAAAAGGTGATTTTCTGTAGTAAATTTAATTTTTATGGATGCGCTGCTGATGTGGCAATCGTACATCTATGGCTCGTACGGATAGAACTAATGGAGGTTACAGAGACATAACCAAGAACTTAGTAAGAATTCTACCTAAACAAAGGAACGGTGTATCAATCTGTCATATTAACGCGCAGAGTTTAGCGAATAAGATAGACGAATTCAGATACATATTTGAGGATACGGGTACTGAAATTATATGCGTCTCAGAGACCTCGTTAAGCTCATCCATTCCCAAATTTTATGTGTGAAGACAAAGCCAACTACCAAAAAACCTTTTTTTTTGGAGGTTTGAGTGTATTTCACATTTGAATTATCCGAATTTATTCCAATAATTGGTTGATAATTTCGATGCTGATGAGGAATCTGGGAGTTCCAAAACGATCATCCATCCAACCATGTTGCACTCTACAGGGCAGTGCCCAAATCAATTTCCAAACATACTCGTCCTCTGTTTGTTAAGATTGTATTTTGGTCAACGCATGGACAAACCAAAAATAACAAAACGATATAAAAATTTTAAAACAGAAAGTTCAAAATTCCTGCTTTTAATTTTTTTTTTAATATAGGACACAAATATTTGAAATTCGCGCCCTTCCGTCAAATTTATATGTCTTTGAAATAAAGCAAAATTTAAATTAAGGAAAAACGTTTTTTTATTAAATAATATTTGAATTAACTAAAATATCTAATATTTGGTTTAAAGGCAAAAACAACTTGAAATATAGTCTAAGATTTATTTTGGGAATTTTACATCTGTGGTTTGAAGAAACAAACAGCTTCTAAACAAGTGGTTTGGATTTCAATCCAAACCTCTTGTTTAGAATCCTGGAAGTAATGCAGATTTAGATCATACACTCAAAAAAAAGCTTGCTTGGATCCAAAGATTTTGAACTTCCCTTAACGATTTTGGTATCGATTCCGAGCCAAAGATGCGGCTTCTCTAAACAATTTTTTCAATAAAAATACAAATCTCATTTATCAAATTTTCATTATCTTTTCGCGGTATATTAATAAAACTATTCACGTATAAACAAATGCCAGTTTAAAAATCCAAATTATAATGGATACTTAAAAGTAAAAAATCGTTTCTTAATTCAAAAAAAAAAATAAATAAATAAACCAAAGATGCTAAATCCTCACAATAAATCTTAGCCTACGTTTGAAGCGTTTTTATCTTATATCGAAAGATTATTTGATTTAATGACGATTTCTTTAAATCAAAAACATGTTTCTTTAATTTAAGGAAAATTTACCTTAGTTCATGCGACTTTAACGGACGGACGCAAATTTACAAAATTTTTGTCCTAAATTTAATGAAGCAAAGTTTATAAACTTTATTTTAATTAAAATTTCATTGTTTTAAATAATTTTGTCTTTAATATTTGGAAATTGCTTACCCTAAAATTTAGATTGCGTAATCTTTACCATGTAAATTTTTTTTTTCAGTGTACCCAATGAATTTTAGATAGGATAGCCATAGGGTGGATATAATCCGTTTTTGGATCCTTTGTATTGCCTTAAAAGTTATGCTTTGCAAGTTCATTTAAATGAAGAATTAAAAAATTAAACAATTTTAAATTAATTTTTATACCCTTCACCACTACTGTGGTACAGGGTATAATAAGTTTGTGCATTTGTATGTAACGCCAAAAAATAGTGGTCATAGACCCATCTTTTAGTATACCGATCGGCTTAGAATTAAATTCTGAGTCGATTTAGCCATGTCCGTCTGTCTGTCCGTCCGTCTGTCTGTATATGTAATTTTGTGCACAAAGTACAACTCGCAATTTAAGTCCGATCGTCCTCAATTTTTGCACAGGGCCGTTTCTTGGGTCAGAGACAATCGCTATTGGTTTTGCAAAAAATCGGTTCAGATTTAGATATAGCTGCCATATATATTTATCCCCGATTTGGTCATAGTTAGCGTGTTTATCAACCGATTTTCTTGAAATGCCGTACATTCAAATATCTTATGAATCTCGAAAATCTTGCAAAATATCAGTCAAATCGGTTCAGATTTAGATATAGCTCCCATATATATCTTTCGTCCGATTTAGACTCATATGACCACAGAGGCCAAAGTTTACTACCGATCTTCGTGAAATTTTGCACAGAGGGTAGAATTGACATTCTACCAATGTTTGGTAAATTTGATTGAAATCGGTTCAAATTTAGATATAGCTCCCATATATATCTTTCGTCCGATTTGAGCTTATATGGCCACAAAAGCCAGAGTTTTGCCGTGATTTGCTTCAAATTTTGCACAAGGGGTACGTTTGATAGTATCGTTAAGTGTGTCAAATTTTGTTAAAATCGGTTCAGATTTAGATATAGCTCACATATATATCTTTCGCCCGATTTGGACTTATATGGTCTCAAAAGCCAGAGTTTTACCCTGACTTACTTCAAATTTTGCACAAGCGGTATTTTTAACGACACTATTGTATGTGTCAAATATGGTCAAAATCGATTCAGATTTAGATATAGCTCCCATATATATCTTTCGTCCGATTTGAACTTATATGGCCTCAAAACCCAGGATTTTGCCGTGATTTGCTTCAAATTTCGCACAAGGAGTACGTTTGGTAGTATCGATAATTGTGCCAAATTTTGTTGAAATCGGTTCAAATTTAGATATGGCTCCCATATATATCTTCGGTCCGATTTGCACTCATATGACCAGGGGGCCAAAGTTATACTGCAATTTACGTGAAATTTCGCATAGATAGCAGAATTATTATTCTAACTATACATGTCAAATTTAGTCAAAATCGGTTCAGATTATTTATAGCTCCCATATATACGTACACCAGAGTTGGGGAAATATGGTAGACTGTTACACATTTTAGAACCATTATCAATGGAAGTGTCCTCCAATTAACTGGATAGCGTTAGCCGATTTAAATTTTAATTCTAGAGATTTTCTAGAAGTAAAAAAAATTTTCTCCTTTATGTTATATAGCTTCCAGCAAATGTGAAATACTTGAGATGGTAACACAAATTTTGGCCTACATAGGGGCGAAGGGTATAATATAGTTGGCACCGCCCGACTTTAGACTTTACTTACTTGTTTTATTATAATTTTACACTTTTTTAAATATTATCTAAATTTTACAATTTTCTCGTGAAAATATTTTCCCTTTCCATTAATGGTTTTGGTATTTATTCCGAGTCAAAGTAGCAAAGAATTACACTGGGGATACATGTCCTTATGAATTAAGGTTTGGCGTAGTAGACGTGGTATTACAAATTGATTTAAAGAAATCGTTTAAACGATAACGGCTTATTTAAAGAATCTCCGTAAGTAAAAAAAAAACAAAAATCCTCAAATATTGTTACCATGATGACAAACGTCCCACAGATGTATGTTTATCTTATCTGCATTTTTCAGTAGGTTAAGCTTTCTAAGGTTAAAAATATGAAAAACCTGCATTAAAAACAAAGGACAAGAACTTCAGCTTAGAATAAGGAACATCTTTGGGATGACATTTTTGGAAGTGATTTTTATGTAGTGCTTCCAGAACAACTTTCCAATTTGTTTTCTGTTGAATGCTATTGTGAACTCTACCATATATACGGTCCAAGGTATAAATCTCTTACTAAACGATTTTCTATAATATTAAATCCATGACAAAAAAGGGTCTAGATATGTCCAGTATCAGCCTTATAAACTGGTTGAAACAATAATATTTTTTCTATGATATCCTTAGTGGAGGGTATTTAAGATTCAACTCGGCCGATCTTGATCCTTACGTACTTGTTATACTTGTTAGTGTTAATTTTACAAAGTGGACAACTTTAACATTCCATAATGGTTTAATTTTGTTTTCTTTTTAAATTATTTTTTTAAGTTTTTTTCTTAATATGTGTTAATATTAATTTTATATCACCTTTTTCTTGTGTTTGAAGATTGCCGCCAAATTTTGTTCCAGCTTGATTTTGTGTTTCACTTTATGAAAAACCTTTTTCTAGGATTTTCCTTTTTTCTCAGAATTTTTTTTAATTTAAATTCTATTTTCACTTGTTTTATGCATAACGACTCATACAGACAGATATTTGTCAACTTGTTTCAAGGGCTTACACTGACATTCATTCATTTATTCAAACTCATGCCAACACATTCACACAACACTTTCTTTTTATTTTTTTTGGTTTGTTTGTTTGCTTTTATAATTAATCACTTTTTTGTGCTTGTGCTTCTCATTCATTCGTTTGTGGTATTCACCGCTAAACAAATCTAATTTTGACTTTTCTTTGCTTCTTTTTTTTCTTACTTATTTCTATTTATCCGGTGGCTTTGTCACACACACACACACTCACACGGCCGCGTATATTTATTCAATTAAATTTCACCTCATTGGCTTTATTTCGCGTCATAGTATTTCACTTGACTATGAAATGAAAATATTTTTCCGTGACAATCTTCTGTACATACACCGAAATGTAACGACGACCGAGATTGCGAAAAGGAACTTTTTGAGAAAACCGCGAAAACTCCAAGCATACGCTCGCCCGATTGTTCAAGGGATATGCAAATATTTTGCTTCTTTCATTCGCTTTGACATAAGGTGTCACAATTGTCGTTCGTCGTCGCTTCACACACAAAAATGTTAGACAATAATAACAATAAAGGGACATTAAACAACGACAACGTTTTGAAAATCCATTACAATGGGGGACGTGCGTACCATAAGAACCACAATATGCAACTACCAAAAAAACGTTTACTTCGTTTTTAACACCGCCACAGTTTGGGAATTTGTGTGTGCGTTGGCTTTGATGGCATAAAATAACTATAACGGAAGGGAGAGAGAGAGAGCGAAAGAGAATGAGAGATATATGAAATTTTAACTGAAACATTGAAAGCTTTGGGCTAGCCTTAATTTGAAATACACACTCTTTGTATCTCTCTCTCTTTACAATAGAATTCCTTCCCACTCATTTTGTATAACTCTCTTCATACCTTTAACCGTTATTTGCCGTTGTAAGGATTCATAAGCCCATGAAAAGAGAACTATTGAATCAAAGAGAAAATTTTAGATAAAAATGTATCTGAGTATAACAGTTAAGGAGTGATTCCTATACATTCCTATGTTATTGTATATTTTTGACATTTAACGGAAAATCCGAGAGCCAAGGAATTTCCTTTTGTGGCTCGAAAATAAGGCTGGTATTCAAGTGTAGGTCATTCGTTCAAAAATATTTTCCTTTTTGCCGTGATTTTTCTTAGTGCTGTAGGTCAGAGTATCAGTATGGTAAAATGAACAAAAATATCCACTTGAACGGCTTGAGCTTTTCTTCTTTATCATTTTATTTTTGTTTGTTTTTGTTGGCTTTCATCATCATCTTGGCCTTGAATGAAATGTTTTTGTAGTGAATACAATGATTTCGTTTTGGGTAATATTTGTAAATGAAATTGCTTGGTAAACAGACGGGGAAAAATACACATGCATATATGTGTTTATTAAGATTTTTGGTGAAGTGTTTTTCTGCTTTATTATGTATACTTTCAGGCTGATGAATTAAATTGAATGCAGATATAAAGAAATCATTAAGAACTTAAGACCATATATGATTACTATTGCACTGAAAGAGGAAATAGCTTATTTTTTTGAAATTTTAGACAAAACTATTATTTTTTTTGTTAAACGATTTCTTTAAAACGCCTTAAAAAAGGCTTACACACAAAAAAATTTTTTTTCTAATTCAATCACGAAATTAATTGATCCAATTAATTTTTTAATTGAAATGTCTTCAATCACGAGAATGATAGTATCAATCACAGTTTTAATTGGGCATAGAAAAAATTGTTGATTAAAAAATTAATTGATTTCATTGCCAAATTTCAATTAATTTTTTAATTGATTCAATTAAAAATTTAATTGATGTTGATTGCAAAACTCAATTAATTTATTAATTAAAAAAATGTAACTATTTTCAATTACATTCTGAATTGGCTTAGAATTTTTATTTGGATTAACAATTGATTTTTTGAAAAAAAAAAAATTAATTAAAAATTTAAAAAAAAATGTTCATCATCATCATAAACTGACTTTGTCTTCCGAATTTGATTAAAAGTTAATTGTATCAATTAACTTTTTAATTAAAAATTTTAAAATTTTCACTTAATGTTTCTATCTTGATTAAAAAGTTAATTGTACCAATTAATTTATTAATTGAAAAAAATTTCAACTTCAATTAACGTTTTAATTGGAAATATTTTGGTGATATTTTTTTCTGTGTAGAGATAATCCCATAGATTCAAGTCCTTTCCGTTCGTCTGTCTATCCGAACGTCCTATTGATTTTACCAGAAATCGGTTCAGATTTAGGTAACAGGTTGGCTGATAAGTCCCCGGTCTGACACATAAATGGCGTCGCTAGTATAAAATGCATATTATTTTTATATAGTACCAACCTTCAAATGATTCGTGTCAAAATTTGACGTCTGTAAGTCAATTAGTTTGTGAGATAGAGCGTCTTTTGTGAAGCAACTTTTGTTATTGTGAAAAAAATGGAAAAAAAGGAATTTCGTGTTTTGATAAAATACTCTTTTCTGAAGGAACAAAATACGGTGGAAGCAAAAACTTGGCTTGATAATGAGTTTCCGGACTATGCCCCAGGGAAATCAACAATAATTGATTGGTATGCAAAATTCAAGCATGGTGAAATTAGCACGGAAGACGGTGAACGCAGTGGACGCCCGAAAGAGGTGGTTACCAAAGAAAACATCAAAAAAATCCACAAAATGATTTTGAATGACCGCAAAATGAAGTTGATCGAGATAGCAGAGGCCTTAAAGATATCAAAGGAACGTGTTGGCCATATCATTCATCAATATTTGGATATGCGGAAGCTCTGTGCAAAATGGGTGCCGCGCGACCTCACATTTGACCAAAAACAACAACGTGTTGATTATTCTGAGCGGTGTTTGCAGCTGTTAACTCGTAATACACCCGAGTTTTTCCATCGATATGTGACAATGGATGAAACATGGCTCCATCACTACACTCCTGAGTCCAATCGACAGTCGGCTGAGTGGACAGCGACCGGTGAACCGTCTCCGAAGCGTGGAAAGACTCAAAAGTCCGCTGGCAAAGTAATGGCCTCTGTTTTTTGGGATGCACATGGAATAATTTTTATCGATTATCTTGAGAAGGGAAAAACCATCAAAAGTGACTCTTATATGGCGTTATTGGAGCGTTTGAAGGTCGAAATCGCTGCAAAACTGCCCCATATGAAGAAGAACATGTATATAAAGCACTAAGTTCGGCCGGGCCGAATCTTAAATACCCACCACCATGAACCAAATATTAGGGTTTCCTTTGAAATTTCAGGAGGGCTTGAGGACTTGAGGACACTTCCCAAAGATAAATTTAAAGATTTCACCTATGAGGACTATATCAGATTCTGGATTTATAAGAACCATTTTTGTTTGAATTTTAGAGGAATCATTAACATCTCTTGTAAGTGTGCAAGAAAATTATAAAATAACGTCTTGATTTGTAATCTTAAATCTGTGGAATTAAAATCTGGAAATTTTACATTAAGTTTCAAGAAATTTTAATGATCAGTGCGCCTTCTACACCCTCCACAAGTGAAGTCGGTCTATATGGAGGCATTACCAAATGGTCCGATAAAAACTTAATCCGATACACGTTTTTGTGAGCCTAAAATACCAGAATATTTACAATTTCAGGCAAATCAGATAAAAACTACGGTTTCTAGAAACCCAAGGAGTTAAATCGGGAGATCGCTCTTATGGGGCTGTACTAAAATATGGACCAATACTCACCGTTTTCGGCACACCTCTTTATGACCCGAAAATACTTCTAGATTTCCAATTTCAGGCAAATAGGATAAAAACTTCGGATTCTAGAAGCCCAAGAAGTAAAATCGGGAAATCGTTCTAAAGGGTGATTTGTTAAGAGCTTGATAACTTTTTTTTTAAAAGAAACGCATAAAATTTGCAAAATCTCATCGGTTCTTTATTTGAAACGTTAGATTGGTTCATGACATTTACTTTTTGAAGATAATTTCATTTAAATGTTGACCGCGGCTGCGTCTTAGGTGGTCCATTCGGAAAGTCCAATTTTGGGCAACTTTTTCGAGCATTTCGGCCGGAATAGCCCGAATTTCTTCGGAAATGTTGTCTTCCAAAGCTGGAATAGTTGCTGGCTTATTTCTGTAGACTTTAGACTTGACGTAGCCCCACAAAAAATAGTCTAAAGGCGTCAAATCGCATGATCTTGGTGGCCAACTTACCGGTCCATTTCTTGAGATGAATTGTTCTCCGAAGTTTTCCCTCAAAATGGCCATAGAATCGCGAGCTGTGTGGCATGTAGCGCCATCTTGTTGAAACCACATGTCAACCAAG
This sequence comes from Haematobia irritans, assembly GCF_050003625.1. Lineage (NCBI taxonomy): Eukaryota > Metazoa > Arthropoda > Insecta > Diptera > Muscidae > Haematobia > Haematobia irritans. Next base: position 196,787,893 of record NC_134398.1, read on the forward strand.
TTCAGTTCTTCCATTTTTGGCAACAAAAAGTTTGTTAGCATCGAACGATAGCGATCGCCATTCACCGTAACGTTGCGTCCAACAGCATCTTTGAAAAAATACGGTCCAATGATTCCACCAGCGTACAAACCACACCAAACAGTGCATTTTTCGGGATGCATGGGCAGTTCTTGAACGGCTTCTGGTTGCTTTTCACTCCAAATGCGGCTATTTTGCTTATTTACGTAGCCATTCAACCAGAAATGAGCCTCATCGCTGAACAAAATTTGTCGATAAAAAAGCGGATTTTCTGCCAACTTTTCTAGGGCCCATTCACTGAAAATTCGACGTTGTGGCAGATCGTTCGGCTATTCATGATGAAATGTCAAAGCATACTGAGCATCTTTCTCTTTGACACCATGTCTGAAATCCCACGTGATCTGTCAAATACTAATGCATGAAAATCCTAACCTCAAAAGAATCACCCTTTATATGGGGGCTATACCAAAATATGGACCGATACTCACCATTTTCGGCACACCTCTTTATGGTCCTAAAATACCTCTAGATTTCCAATTTCAGACAAATTGGATAAAAACTACGGTTTCTATAAGCCCAAGACCCCAAATCGGGAGGTCGTTTTATATGGGGACCATACCAAAATATGGACCGATACTCACAATTTTTGGCATACGTATTTGTGGTCCTACAATACCTCTAGATTTTCAATTTCAGGCATATTGGATAAAAACTGCGGTTTCTATAAGCCCAAGAAATAAAATCGGGAGGTCGGTCTATATGGGGGCTATGCCAAAACATGGACCGATACTCACAATTTTTGGCACACGTATTTGTGGTCCTACAATACCTCCAGATTTCCAATTTAAGGTAAATTGAATAAAAACTGGGGTTTCTATAAGCCCAAGAAGTAAAATCAGGAGATCGGTCTATATGGGGCTATACCAAAACATGGACCGATACTCACCATTTTTGGCACACCTCTTTATGGTCATAAAATACCTCTAGATTTCAAATTTTAGGCAAATTGGATAAAAACTACGATTTCTATAAGCCCAAGACCCCAAATCGGGAGGTCGGTTTATATGGGGACTATATCAAAACCTGGACCGATATAGCCCATCTTCGAACTTGACCTGCCTGCAGACAAAAGACGAGTTTGTGCAAAATTTCAGCACGATTGCTTCATTATTGAAGACTGTAGCGTGATTACAACAGACAGACGGACAGACGGACATCGTTATATCGTCTTAGAATTTCTCCCTAATCAAGAATATATATACTCTATATAGTCGAAAATCGATATTTCGATGTGTTACAAACGGAATGACAAACTTATTATACCCCCGTCACTATTCTATGGTGGTGGGTTTAAAAAAGTGTTGTTCCACCCAGACAACGCACCGTGCCACAAGTCATTGAGAACGATGGGCTTCGTTGTATCGCTCTTGAAGGGAACTATGTTGAATAATAAAAACGAATTTTGACGAAAAAATGTGTTTTTCTTTGTTTAACCGGGGACTTATCAGCCAACCACAGTTTGGCGCTCGATATAAAAAAATTAGGCCAAAAATAACAAAATAAAAACTATATGTAACAAAAATAATCATAATAAAAAACTTAAAAACTTGTACAAAGCACGCTGCTAGTAAGATTCGAACTTCGATTCCTATATTACTTTTCACAATAATATATAACTTTTCGAGATGTTGCGAGAATATTATTCCTTGATGTCATATTACGTTCATATCACAGTTAGAGAATTGTCCATGATTTTCTATTTTAAATACGGGCAAAAGACTCTAGTATCACCGTTGTTTCCCTTATGACATCACTAATACCCACCCACATCAACCGCCTTAAGACCCTCATAGATTCTTTTATGGCATTGAAGTAACAGTTAACCTTCGTGACGAAAAGGCGTTGGAAAAGGAAAAGGATCAACCACTAACACAATAACTGATAACTGATGGGATGAATATCCTTCCCACACTCTGTTTTGTCCTTCTGCTGATATTGCTTAGTTAACTAAGGCTAGTTTGGTAATTGTTTTGTTAACATATTTAGATGTTATTTGATATATATTGTAATAGTGATTATGATAAGATGTTGATGGTGATAATGATGACGACGATGATGATGGGTGATGGCTGATAGTTTTTGGCAGGGATTACTCTTTTACATAATTTCATGGTTGGTTGGCGTTGAAGCATTAAGTGTTTATGACTTAACTTTGGAGAAGGTGAATGAAAAGCCATAAAATTAAGCAATCTAAATATTTTTATGACAGCTTTGATATTCACAGAGATGTGATGAACATCAAATTTAAATGCTGTTAATTCCAGAAGCCTTTAAAAGCGAGACATTTGAGTGACTAGAAAAGTTTTGTCGCATAGGATTAGTAAGAAAAGGAAATTCCTGGCGGATTACACTCTAGGTCTATAATATACATTTATTATACCGGAGCAAATATAACATAGCTCTTTGTCTAACCTATTACTTTGATTCGGTAAAAATGATATGAAAATTGCAGGAATATAATTTCACTGGTATTTTGATCCATTGTCACGCAACGGCCTTCACTAGCGCAAACTTTATCTTACTCAATAAAATGACCTAACTTGAAAAGTCCACGAAAAAGTTCCTTTAAGCCATTTATGGTATACACATGAATTGTGGTGAAGGCGATTTTTGTTGTTTTTTTTTCTTATTATGGAATAATGTTGGATTTATATCTTTACGCTTGACGTGGATACTTTGAATTCAAACTTTCAAACGTCATGACACTCCCGACGTTGACACAGTTTTTAGATGAAATTTTATTTCTACAAAAAATTTTGTCAACATTTTATTTCTATAGAGAATTTTGAGAACATATAATTTCTATAAAAAATTAAAAAAAAAAAAATATTTCTATAAAAAATTTTACCAAGAATCTACCAAATTTAAAATAATTCTTACTTTGAACTTTTTGATGAAATTCAATAAATATTTTATCTCTATAGCAAATTTTGGTAAAATTTTATTTCTATAAAAAATTTCGTAAACATTTTATTTCTATAAAAAATGTTGTCAAAATTTTATTTCTATAAAAAATTTTGTCAACATTTTACTTTTACAGAAAATTTTGGCAACATTTTATTTCTATATAAAATTTCGTAAACATTTTATTTCTATAAAAAATTTTGTCAAAATTTTATTTCTATAGAAAATTTTGTCAACATTTTACTTTTACAGAAAATTTTGGCAACATTTTATTTCTATAGAAAATTTTGGCAAAATTTTGTTTCTATAGAAAAATTTGTCAAAATTTTATTTCTATAGAAAATTTTGGCAAAAGTTTATCTCTATAGCAAATTTTGGTAAAATCTATTTCTGTTGAAAAATTTGCCAAAATTTTATTTATATAGACAATTTTGGCAAAATTTCATTTCTATAGAAAATTATGTCAACATTTTATTTCTATAGAAAATTATGTCAACATTTTATTTCTATAGGAAATTTTGTCAAAATTTTATTTATATAGAAAATTTTGCCAAAATTTTATTTATATAGAAAAATTTGTCAAAATTTAATTTCTTTAGAAAATTTTGTCAAAATTTTATTTCTATAGAAAATTTTGGCAAAATTTTATTTCTTTAGAAAATTTTGGCAAAATTTTGTTTCTATAGAAAAATTTGTCAAAATTTTATTTCTATAGAAAATTTTGGCAAAAGTTTATCTCTATAGCAAATTTTGGTAAAATCTTTTTCTGTTGAAAAATTTGCCAAAATTTTATTTCTATAGACAATTTTGGCAAAATTTCATTTCTATAGAAAATTATGTCAACATTTTATTTCTATAGGAAATTTTGTCAAAATTTTTTTTATATAGAAAATTTTGCCAAAATTTTATTTATATAGAAAAATTTGTCAAAATTTAATTTCTTTAGAAAATTTTGTCAATATTTTATTTCTATAGAAAATTTTGCAAAATTTTATTTCTATAGAAAATTTTGAAATATTTATCAAAATTGTATCTCTATAGAAAAGTTTGTCAAAATTACATTTCGATAAAAAATTTTGTCAAAATTTTAATCTATAGAAAATTGTTCCAAAATGTTATTTCTATAGAAAATTTTGTCAAAATTTTATTACTATAGAAAATTCTGTCAGTTGTTGCAACCGTGTCCCCGCAATGGTTTCAACCGGATCTGATGAAATTTGCGCCTTCAAGAGCATCCGTAAGCGAAATCTGGGGATCTGTTTTTAAGGGGGCTATACCTAAAAGTTGTCCGATGTGGCCCATTTGCAATACTTACACTGAAAAAATATTAACGTGATATTAAAGATTACACAACCTTAATTTTAGGAGGCGCAATTTACAAAATATTAAGCACAAATTTCTTAAAAATAATGAAATTTTTTCATATTAAAATTAGGACACAAACTTTGGAAATTTGTCACCCTCCTTTAGAGCCGTATACCTTTGAATTAACGAAATTTTTTCTTAAGTAAATAAACTGATTTGTGATTTAAAGAAATCGTCTTCAAATTAACTGAAATATTGAATCTTTCGATTTAAGATAAATACGCTCTAAATATAGGCTAAGACTTATTTTTAGGGTTTAGCATCTTTGGTTCAACATTTTTTTTTTTTTTAAACATTTTTTACTTTGAATTACATGTTATAATTTGGATTTTTAAGTGGCATTTTTTTTTTTGTAAGCGAAAAGAGAATGAAAATTTTGTAAATTAGACCTGTATGCTAATTTTATTACTCCTAGGCTTAAAGCCAGATATGTCTTTATTTAACCCTTTCGACCCCGAATTTTTATAGGTATCGCTAAAAATTTTTTTTTACTTTTAATCATGTTGAAGTCATTTAAGAAGCGTCTAACCAAAATTTCGGGTCGCCACGCCCATTCGTTTAGGCGGTAGAGAATGTTGCCTATGGGCAACTTTGATCAATTGTGACTACAAAATAGTTTGTTTTGTAATGATAGACGTATTACGTTTTATTGGATTTTTGTTAAGTTTTTTGTTATTTTACAGTAAATATATACTTAGATGCGCGCGTGAGTGGAATTTCAATCACGCTCAAACACATTCACGAAGAAATATTTGTACTCACGCACGCCATGTGGGTAGGAATTCACGGTCACGAAATGAAAAGTCATACTCGCGCACGATCACACATGAACAACGTTTATGTCTCACGCTTTCGCACGATTCACGACAATTTTCGTAATTCACGACAAATCTCGTGAGTCACGAATATTTTCGGAACACGACAATTTTCGTGGCTCAATAAAATTCCGGTAATTAATGAAATTTCTCGTGATTCACGCTATTGAAATCTTAAGCGTGATTAAATAAGTAAGGGGTGATTAAAATCGGCGAGCTTGAATTTAATCGTGAACGTGAATTTGTTCGTGATTGTGACTTTTTGTGTCTGTTTTACCGTGAGTGTGAATTTTATCGTGAACATGAATTTTATCGTTAACGTGAATTTTATCTTGAGCGTGAGTTGGATCGTGAGGGTGGGTTGGATCGTGAGGGTGGGTTGGATCGTGAGGGTGGGTTGGATCGTGAATGTAAATTTTTATCGGGAGCGTGATTTCGGAGAAAGTTTACTCACTCACAATCACGAACACAATTTGATTTTTACTCACGCTCACGCTCACGCGCCACACATTTTTCTTTAATCCCGTTCACGCATATTCACGAGATTTCGTTTAAATTTCATTCACGGCTTCGCGTGAATCACGCGTGACTCACGAAAATGTTTTGTATTTTTTTTGTTTTTAACCCATGTCAATTTAACTGGCGGTGTAAAAAACCAAAGTATTATAAAGCGTCAATGTTCGTGCTAATCCACTAGTATGTTGCCAAGAAGTGGCTTCCTCCCTTTTTACGATTCCTTCCAAATTCCCCACTGCACTGCAGATATGTTTTCCACATCATCGCCGCATTTCTCGTCACTGGGACATCCCAATTGAAGTTCAAAATTTTTTCAAAATCATTGTTCTTCAAACCTTTTTTCTCCAGGCCTTATGTTCAAAAATATGTAATTTTACTACCACAATTGCCCAAAGTTGCCCACAGGCAACTCTTCAATTTTAAAAATTTCTCATCTGTTGTTTTTTTGCAATTCTAAGATTTGACTTCCAGAAATATTTTATTTGACATGTACTACAATAGATTTAATAAAAACTTTCAACATTTTAGTTGTAATTTTTGAAAAAAAGTCACATGTATATCTTTTTAAATTCGCAAATATTTTTTTTCTTGAGGTACGTGCGTATTAATGAAAATTTTTTTGCTAATTGACAACCAAATTAGCTGAATTTTCATTCAACTTGAAAAAAACACTTGTAGCTTTCGATACCGTTACAGTTTTATGAACAAAAACAAAAACAACGCTGACAGTGAGTCTCAAAACACAAAAAGTTGCCCACAGGCAACTTTAGGGTCGAAAGGGTTAAGGAAGCCGCATCTATGGCTCAGAATCAATACAAAATCCTTAAAGGAAGGTCAAAATATTTGGATCCAAGTAAACTTTTTTAGAGTGCCCTTCCATAACATCTTCTTGTATCAAGTTTTAGGTCCTTAGCTTGTATCATTCGGAAGTTATTGTGATTTATGCAGACAGACAGACGGACATTGCTAGATCGATTAAGAAAATTAACCAAGACCTTGAATTCATATGCTTTATGGGGTTTAAGACCAATATTTCGATATGTTACAAACAAAAATACTATGGTGGAGGGTACAAAAAAAAAATTGTCTAAAATTTTTGTTCTTCAGTATATGGTGGGTGGTTATAAAAAAAAATGATGCATGCCATTACAAAATTACTCATAGATTTATTAATTAAATGCATCGTCTTATCTATGACAAAACTCATGTCCAAAAGTTAATTTAAACACCCCAGCCATTTTCGAAACACGACCATATGGACAAAAAAGAAAAATATTTGAAAATAATTGATTGGCTTGAGGCTTACAAATGAATCATATGTCCGTCAACCACAAAATTTCACTTGCATGCAAAACGGAAGTCCATTTTTGTGGTTGGTTAAGAAAAAAAAAAACACCCACACACACACACAAATTCCATAAGGAATGAAAGACCAAACAGTTTAATTTTCTTAAAATCCCCAACCGAGTTCCTTGAAATTGCATGTTGAAATTTATTTCCTACACACCTCACCGCATAACAGCGACATCATTGGTAAAAAAATATATAAATTTAATTTTGAGACGGCAAGTTTAAGACACGACACCACATCACAAGCAAAACACTTGTGAAAACTATAGGGGAGGAAAGCATGTTCAGATTCTTAACTTGCCATCATAAATTTTAGCACTCACGTAAATTTTAGCGAAAATTATATGCTGCCAAGAAAAAACAGAAAACAGCGAATATATATGAAAAATTAAAAATACGAAAAATAATTTTTAACATAATTAAGGCAGCAACCGACAAAATACATCAAACAAGTTTCCATAAACACAAGTAGAGAGTTTCCTACTATCTAACAGAAACAATGTGGAATACTCATGCACAGTGTTTCGAAAATGGATGAAATGAAGAAAGTTTCCAAAACGCTTGGAAAACAGATAGCTTATAAAGTTGAGAGACTTTAAATAATGGCGTATTTTTGTTATACCCACCACCATAGAATGGTGACGGGGGTATAATAAGTTTGTCATTCCGTTTGTAACACATCGAAATATCGATTTCCGACTATATAAAGTATCAGGGAGAAATTCTAAGACGATCCGTCTGTTGTAATCACGCTACAGACTTCAATAATGGCGCTATCGTCCTGACATTTGGCACAGATTCATTTTTTGTTTGCAGGCAGGTCAAGTTCGAAGATGGGCTATATCGGTTCAAGTTTGGGGTCTTGGGCTTATAAAAACCGTAGTTTTGAGGACCATAAAAAGGTGTGCCGGCCATAAAAAGTTGTGTCGAAAATGGTCCGTATCGGTCCATGTTTTGGTATAGCTGCCATATAGACCGATCTTCCGATTTTTATTCTTGGGCTTCTATAAACTGTCTTTTCTATCCGATGTGCCTGAAATTGAAAATATGGAAGTAATTTTAGACCACAAAGAGGTGTGTCGAAAATGGTCCGTATCGGTCCATGTTTTGGTATAGCCCCCATATAGACCGATCTCCCGAGTTTGCTTCTTGGGCGTCTAGAAACTGTATTTTCTATCCGATTTGCCTGAAATTGAAAATCTGGAAGTATTTTTGGACCATAAAGAGGTGTGTCGAAAATGGTCCGTATCGGTCCAAGTTTTGGTATAGCCCCCTTATAGACTGATCGCACGATTTTTATTCTTGGGCTTCTTTAAACTGTATGTATTACCCGATTTGCCTGAAATTGGAAATCTAGAGGTATTTTGGGACCCCAAATATGTGTGCCGAAATTGAGGTGTATCGGTCCATTTTTTGGTATTTTACTTCTTGGGCGTCTAGAGACTATATTTTCTAGCCGATTTGCTTGAAATTGAAAATCTAGAGGTATTTTAAGATCACAAATAGGTGTGTCGCAAATGGTGCCTATTGCTCCATATTTTGGTATAGCCCCCATATAGACCGATCTCCCGACTTTATTTCTTGGGCGTCTAAAATCCGTAGTTTTTATCCAATTTGCCGGAAATTAGAAATATAGACGTATCTTAGGACCATAAAGAGGTGTGTCGAAAATGGTCCGTATCGGTCCATGTTTTGGTATAGCCCCTATATAGACTGATATCCCATTTTTACTTCTTGAGCTTCTAGAATTCGCAGTTTTCACCCAATTCGTCTGAAAGTGGAATTCTAGAGGTATTTGAGATACATTAAGAGGTGGTGAGTATTGCTCCATGTTTTGGTATAGCCCCCATATAGACCTAACTCCCAAATTTATTTCTAGGACTTCTGAAATCCGGCTGACCACAAATAGGTCAGCCGAATATGGTGTGTGCCGACCCATGTCTCGCATGTCTAGCCTCCACATAGACCGATCTCCAGATTTAACTCCTTGGGCTTCTAAAAATCGGAGTTTTTATCCGATTTGCACAAAAATGTAAATATACTGGAATTTCAGACCCTCAAAACTCTGTATCGCATTTATTTTTACCGATCCGTTTGGTAAGGTATCGATATAGACCGATTTCTCTTCTTGAAGGTACACCCAAAAGAAAAATATTTTCCTCCGGAATGAAATTTTAGACAATGATCATGAAAATTGCTTGAAACAGAAAGTAAAATTTCCAGATTTTACTCATCGTATTCATTTAAATAATGGCGGAAAAAAATCTACAGATTTAAGATTTCAAATCAAGGCATTATTTCATCATATACACGATATATTTATGATTTCTCTAAAACTCAAATAAAATTGGTTCTCATAAATCCAGAATCTGATCTAGTCTTCATAGGTAGAATCCGGTTGAACTGACGTGCTTGGGAGAAAATTTGTCTTCAACCCCGCTAAATTCTATATATTATCAAGAAACCCGCTACGAAGAAGATTTTTTAAAGTATACTATTATATTTGATTCATGGTGGTGGGTATTTAAGATTCGGCCCGGCCGAACTTACTGCTGTATATACTAGTTATACCCTCCACCATAGGATGGGGGTATATTAACTTTGTCATTCCGTTTGTAACACATCGAAATATTGCTCTAAGACCCCATAAATTATATATATTCTGGGTCGTGGTGAAATTCTGATTCGATCTGAGCATGTCCGTCCGTCCGTCCCTCTGTTGAAATCACGCTAACTTCCGAACGAAACAAGCTATCGACTTGAAACTTGGCACAAGTAGTTGTTATAGATGTCGGTCGGATGGTATTGCAAATGGGCCGTATCGGTTAACTTTTACGTTTAGCCCCCATATAAACGGACCTCCAAATTTGGCTTGCAATTGCTTTAAGAGAAGCAAATTTCATCCGATCCGGCTGAAATTTAGTACATGGTGTTAGTATATGGTATCTAACAACCATGCAAAAATTGGTCTATAGCGGTTCACTTTTACGTATAGCCCCCATATAAACGGACCCCCAAATTTGGCTTGCGATTGCTCTAAAAGAAGAAAATTTTATCCGATTAGACTTAAATTTGGTACATGGTGTTGGTATATGATCTCTAGCAACCATGCAAAAATTGGTCCATATCGGTCCACTTTTACGTATAGCCCCCATATAAACGGACTCCCAAATTTGGCTTGCGATTGCTCTAAGAGAAGCAAATTTCATCCGATCCGGCTGAAATTTGGTACATGGTGTTAGTATATGGTCTCTAACAACCATGCAAAAATTGGTCCACATCGGTCTATAATTATATATAGCCCTCATATAAACCGATCCCACGATTTGGCTTGCCCCTAAGAGGAGCAAATTGAATCCGATCTGGCTGAAATTTGGTACATGGTGTTTTTATATGTTCTCTAATGACCATGCAAGAATTGGTCCACATCGGTAAATAATTATATATAGCCCCCATATAAACCGTTCCCCAGATTTGATCTCCGGAGCCTCTTGGAGGAGCAAAATTCATCCGATCCGGTTGACATTTGGAACATGGTGTTAGAATGTGGTCTCTAACAAACACGCAAGAATTGGTCCATATCGGTCTATAATTATATATAGCCCCCATATAAACCGTTCCCCAGATTTGATCTCCGGAGCCTCTTAGAGGAGCAAAATTCATCCGATCCGGTTGAAATTTGGTACGTGGTGTTAGTATATGGTCTCTAGCAACCATGCAAGAATTGGTCCACATCGGTAAATAATTATATATAGCCCCATATAAATCGATCCCCAGATTTGTCCTCCGGAGCGTCTTGGAGGAGAAAAATGCATCCGATCCGGTTGAAATTTGGAACATGGTGTTAGAATGTGGTCTCTAACAAACACGCAAGAATTGGTCCATATCGGTCTATAATTATATATAGCCCCCATATAAACCGTTCCCCAGATTTGATCTCCGGAGCCTCTTGGAGGAGCAAAATTCATCCGATCCGGTTGACATTTGCAACGTGGTGTTCGTATAAGGCCGCTAATAACCATGGCAAAATTGGTCCATACCGGTCTATAGTTATATATAACCAATCCTCAATCACACATATCGGTTCATAATCATGGTTGCCACTCGAGCCAAAAATAATCTACCAAAATTTTATTTTTATAGAAAACATTGTCAAAATGTTATTTCTATAGAAAATTTTGTCAATTTTTTTTTCTATAGAAAATTTTGTCAAAATTTTATTTCTATAGAAATTTTTTTCCAAATTTTATTTGTACAGAACACTAGCGTAACCCGGCCCGCTTCGCTGCGCCTTCCGAACCGTATTTGTAGGAACATTGTGCGTTAACTTAGTCAACCATATCCTTCGTGCTGAAAACAAATTCGAAAAGATTTGAATTCTTTCCGACAAATCGGACTACTGGCTTTTTCGTTTATAGGTACAAATACGGCGGATATGCATATGTAAAACGGTTCGTCTTAAAAAATGTCGGGGAGAGGGTGTAAACTTTCCTCCAAATTTTTTAAATAATGTTCTGTATTCAAGTAGTTGAACAATCTTCTATATTTCTTTTAAATGTGGTTTGTCATGGAAAGGTATCCTTCTCCTCAACATATCTGAAAATTAAGCACTATATATTATAATAACATACAAAGAATTATTGTTTCCCATCCAATAAATCAGAAAAAGCAAAAGTAGTAAAAAATTTTACCACATTAACATTTGCTAAAATGTTGGAAAATGATGCACCCTCTACGTTGGCTGTCAATTTCATATAAATTTAAGTTCTTCACTAAAAAGAAGTCTGGCAGAAGCCTGTGCAAAAAGCATAAAATTATGTACCGAGTTCCCATTTACGGACAACCCTCTACCTTCAATTAAAGAAAAAACGGACAAAAGGGAACCCTCTCCCCACCTTCGCTCCACTCCGACCTGATATCGGACTATCACGTACCCTATATTAATTTCACAACTACTCAATGGTCCCTATAAATTCTATCGAAGTAAATCTACAAAGTTTATTTCAATTTTCCCCTTCCCCAACCAGATATCGAAAAATCATATACTAATTTAAAAATCATATATAAATTTAATAACCTCCTTCCACATTCCCTGTAAATTTCAAGTAGATCGGAGATGTTTGAATTTTGCTCTATTGTTTTAAAGGGACGTCACCTACCCCGATACAATATCGACAAACACCGTAGTAAATAGCACCCCTAACCTTCCCTGAAAATTCTTGAAACTTTCCTTCAAGGGTGGGGCATGGAAGGTAGTCTCTCCGTTCATAACCTTCCCCCACTGCCTTTGTAAATTTCAAGAAAACTTAAGATTTTTTTTGCATTTTTAGAGGAGGACCTCCTCCCCGACTAAATATCGAAAAGTGATGTAGCGTATATTTTGTAAATGTCCCAGAAAATGTCAAGCAAATTATAAGCCTAAACGGACGGCCTCTCTTCCGTCCAAATATCACAAAATCAGTTATCAACTAATAATAATCAGTTATCAAATGTTAATATCGTAACCTCTCCCAAGTCCTCTGTAAATTTCAAGTAACTCGGTGAAGTTTAACTGTTTCTCTGTATGTACTTAACAGAAGCGGATGTCTCCCTATGCCCTTTTATTTTTATTAAAAAATCAGGAACCTGATATAAATTTCGTAACCTCACCCATTTTCTCCGGAAAATTTCAGTCGGGGAGTTTAGTTTTGTTTTCACTGTACTTTAAACAAAAAGTCGTGCAAAGGGGTGGTACCCCTCCCCGACCAAATATCGAAAAATAATGTAGCGGATTTTTGTCTAGATGCCAACCCCAACATTCCATGAAAACTTCAAGCAAATCGCATAATTTTGTTCCAAGTTTCAAAACGGAGGTCCCCCTCCCCATCCACATATGAAATCATCGGGTACCCCATATTAATTCCATAACCTCGCCACATGTTCTCTGTAAATCTCAGATAATTTAGAGAATTTTAGTTTTTTCACTGTACTTAAAAAAAAGTCGAACAAAGGGGAGGCCCCCTCCGCCTCCAAATATCGAAATAAAATGTAGCGGATCTTTGTCTAGATGCCAACTCCAATCTTCAATGAAAATTTCAAACAAATCGGTCATCTTTGGTCCAATTTTCAAAAAGTTCGTCGAAGGGGAGGTCCCCCTCCGCGACCAGGTGTCAAAAAATGAGGTACCCTGTTTTCACCACATGAACGCCCCCTACGATCTCTGAAAGTTTCAAGTAAATCGGTTCAGCCGTTTCGGAGCCAACTCGGAACATACAAACAAACAAACAAATAAACAAACATAGATTGAATTTTATATATATAGATTTTGTCAAAATTTTACTTCTATAGAAAATGTTGTCAAAATTTTATTTTGTCAAAATTTTATTTCTATAGAAACTTTAAACTTATTTATATACGTATTTAATCGGCCTTTTTTAGTTTAATATATACCACGTATGGACTATGTGGTATATATTACGGTGTTAGGAAGTTTTAAGATACCTTGCCATCGGCTTCAGTAGAAATTTCTACGCAATCCATGGTGGAGGATACATAAGCTTCGGCCTGGCCGAATTTACGGCAGTATATACTTGTTTTTTTTTTTACTAACATTATGTTCCACCCCAGTGCATTAGCCGACGTAAATTTTGAGTCTATAGATTTTGTGGAAATCTATCAAATTCTGTCCAGACCGAGTGATATTTAAATGTTTGTATTTGGGACAAACCTTTATATATAGCCCCCCAACACATTTGACGGATGTGATATGGTATCGAAAATTTAGATCTACAAGGTGGTGCAGGGTATAATATAGTCGGCCCCGCCCGACTTTAGACTTTCCTTACTTGTTTTAACTGACGTAGTCTTTCGAATTTGATTAAAAAGTTAATTGTGTCAATTAATTTTTTAATTAAACATTTTCAATCAATGACTTAATTAACTTAATGTTTCTATTTTGATTAAAAAGTTAATTGTATCAATTAATTGAAAAAAATTTTCCACTTCAATTAACTTTTTAATTGGAAATATTTTGGTGATATTTTTTTTCTGTGTAGAGAAAGTTTGTCAGGCACCAGCCTCACTGGGAGGGGATAATTCATAAAAATGTTTTGTTGTTCGATCGAAACTGGGGTTGAACCCATAACCCATAACAAGATGGGCATGCTAACCATTGCGCCAAGGTGACTCAACTTTGCCAATATCCCTACTTTGCTCGCCATATTAAATTGTTATGAGGAATTTTAAGGGTTTGGGTCTGGTGTAATTTTGAGACAGACGGGAGGACGAACTAGATCCGTCCGTCCGTTGTTTGAAATCAACGAAACAAGCTAGCTACTTGAAACTTGGCCGTAGCTGTTGATATAGGTCGAATCGCATGTAGCTAAAGTGTCCTCATTGTCCCAGAGTTACCCATTTCATCCGATCTAATTGAAATTTGGCATTCTACTTGGTTCGTATCGATTCATAATTATTTATAGACTCTTCTATATAAACCGATCAAATAATATATAATATATAAATAATAAATTTGTTAGTCCGTTTGTAAAACAGTAATATTCCACGGTGGTGAAATGGGTAGCATGCCCGCTTTGCAGACATAAAGTCATGGGTTCAATCCAAGTTTCTATCAAACACCAAAAAGTTTTTCAGCGGTGAATTATCCCTTCTTCGACATGCTGGAGAGTGTTTTACCGCCATATTGAACGCCGTTCGGACTTGGCTATAAAAAAGGAAAGAAGGGAGAAGTTCACAATGGACTGAATAGTCTAAGTGAGCCTGGGCTACCCCTACTTAACCTAACCTATCACATCGAAATACCAATTTCGTACTATAAAATGCGTATATAATCATGATCAGGGGAAAATTCTAAGACGATGTAATGATTAGAGGTGTGCACGTGAGTAATATTTTACTCACGCTCACGCACACTCACGACGGAAAAATCTTACTCACGCACAATATTGTTTGGTAGGACTCACGCTCACGCACACTCACGAAAAGAAAATTTGTACTCACGCACACTCACGCACGAAAATGTCGTAACTCACGAAAAATATCGTGACTCACGAAAAATGTCGTGACTCACGAACAAATTTACCTTAACGACGTCTCTGAAAACATGAGCATTATTAAAATCGGGAGCGTTATTTCACTCTTAGCATCCCAGGTGTCACTAAAATTGTAAATTAATTTAACTCTTAAGCGTTTTATGTTGGTGAGCGGGATTATTTTCGTGAGCGTAAACCTTTACTCACGAACACTCACGGAGATAGTATTTTCGTGACTCACGCTCACGCACGACATTTTGGTTTGTTAATCACGATCACGCACACTAACGCCGTTGCCACGAGCGTGAGTCACGAAAATTTTCGTAAGTCACGACAATTTCGTGTCACGTGCACACCTCTAGTAATGATATCCGTCTGTCTTGTTATCTACCTGTCTATTGTAATCACACTACAACCTTCAATAAAGATCCCATATTGGTGAAATTGAGCACCTATTAATTTTTTGTCTCCAGACAATTCAATCTCGAAGATGGGCTTTATCGGCCCAGGTTTTGATGTAGCCCCCTTATAAACCGACCCCCAAATCGGTAGGGGGTGGGGTCTTAGAATTTTTATCCGATTTGCCTGAAGTTCAAAATATAGAGGTATTTTGGGTCCATAAAAAAGTGTTCAGAATAGGGCGTCATTTGATATATCCCGAAAAACCCGATCTCCCGATTGGTTTCTAGAAACTGTTAGTTTTATTAGATTTGTCTGAAATTTAATATTTTGAGGTATATTCAGTTCATAAGTAGGTATGGCGAGTATGATGTGATTAGGCCTACATTTGGATATAGCCCGCATATAGCTCGATCTACCGATTTGATTTCTTGAGAATCTAGGCATTCCAATTTCTTTCCGATTTGCCTCAAATTTAAAACCTAGAGGTATTTTGTGTCCACCCATAAGTAAGCCGAATATGTGGCGTATCTATCCACGTTTTGATATACCCCTCATATAGGTCAATCTCCAGATTGGACTTCTTGGGCTTCTAGATCACGCGAGTTTATTCACATTTTCAGGAAATTTCAAAATCTAGATGTCTTTTAGGTCCACACACAAATGTGCGGAAGATGGTGTGTATCACTTCAGTATTTCCATTATATAGACCGATCTCCCGATTTGACCTCTTTGGCATCAATACATCCCATTTTGCTTTCGATTTGTCTAAAATATGAAATCTAGGAGGATTTTTGTTCCACACATAAGTACACAGAATATGTGATGAATAGATTCATGTTTTGATATACCTCCCATATAGCTCGATCTCCCGATTTGACTTTTTGGGATTCTAGACACCACAGATTTTATTCGATTTGCCCGAAAATTTTGAGTTATTTTAGGTCCGTAAATATATGTAGCGAATATGGTGTGGATCGGTCCATGTTTCGGTATAGTTCCAAAGTTTTAAATCTTCTGATTTCCTTGTGTTGCTATATGATTGTTTTTCAGAATATATACCATCAAATTAACCTGAGATTCTATATATTTTCAAGTAACCCGGCGAAGAGTTTTCAAAGAGAACAATTATATTATTTGATTTTAGATCCGGCCAAGCCGAACTTAGGTCCGTATATACTTCTTTTTTTATTCAAATGTGGAAGTGTATTAAAATGCCTGAATAGTTTTCCTAAAATTTGAGATTAAATTAAATGTTAGAGGCTTGAAAACACCGGAAAACTACTGGTCCACCGAAAATGGTATTTACACGAAAACCGACAAGTAATTTGACTGTGGATATCTATTGTAGAATTTCTTGTGATTCGTACCACTGTAGCCATTTTTTCCATTGGAAAAAAGCTACATAAAAAACCTTGAATATGAAATAATTTAGCATAAATTTAATTTGCACCATAGCTACTGGAGCTATTTCAATGTCTAATAACAGTCCATTTTGGCATACATTTTTCATTTCATCTTTGTTGGATTTAGCGTCTCTTTACCATATACACGAAACTGAAATTGCGTTTATACATTGAAAAACCATTATGTTAAAAAACAAAACGAACATTGTGAGAAATGTAGGTGGTAGGTAGAAAAGGCGATGACCAGCAATTGGTCACACCACAAAGGCAAGAGCGCAACTCCACATTAGGGATACAAAAATTGAAATATTGACTAATCGACTTTTTGTCAGAAAAAGTTGACTTCTTATAATTTTTACAATAGCCTAATTGAGTTTTGGTATTTTTGTAAATTTACTAAAATCGTCTAAGCGACTTTTGAAGTTGGCAAAATTGGCTAATCGGTTTCTAACGAAAAAGTCGAAAAGTCCACATAACGAAAATATTATGTAAATATTTTACGGCGACTCTTAATGTGTGTGAAAACGATATCACCGAACCTCAAAATTTTTAGAAAGTCGAAAAGACGACAAAAACGAAAACTGGAAAAATTCTAAATTAAAAAAAAACTATACCCAGCAAAAACTCCTATTACCAGGTATGAGTACAAGTATGCCTGCGCCAAATTGGTAACAACTTCCTCCTACATATATCAGTAGTAATACATTAACACGGATATGACATTGGAGGAAAGTACTTCCGTGCAAGCATACCAGCTCTCCAAAAATAATATCTTTACCATAAAGATACCCAAAAAGTGCCATCTCACCCCTGTTGTTTTGTAATCCAACACACTATACCACGTTCCACGACATGGATCTATTCAATGATCTTATTTTGTAATATAAATTATGTACTATCGAAAAATCAACTTTTCAAAATGTTGAAAAGAATGAATCCGTTTTTTAAGGTCGTAAAATTCTTTTTTTGATTTGAACTGCAATCTCTACGCACAAGTCCCCCCTTATTACGTTTAGTTATTTTTTAATTAGTAATATTTTTGATGTTTTTTCCTAGATATTGAATTGCTTTTTTAAATTATCTTGTACCGCCTCTAGGTAATGTGAAGCTAATTAGAGCTTTTGTACACTGTGGTCTCTTTGAACAAATAAATTCTAATTGGGAGGCATACACATATAAGGAATAAATAATTTTTCAAATCGAAATAAATGTTTTGCAATACTTTTGGTAGATCTAAATCTAAGACTATTTAAACTAAAATCGAAGTGAAGATTTTCTTCTGCGTTTAAAAAAAGTTAAAGATAAAGAATTAAAAAAAAATCCATATAAATACAATTAATAAATGAATAATACAATACAATTAATAAATAAATACAATTTTGACAATATTATCTATTTTCTTTAAAAATAAAATTTTGCAAAAAATTTTCTATAGAAATAAAATTTCGACAAAACTTTCTATAAAATTAAAAATTTTACAAAATTTTGTATAGAAATGAAATTTTGACAAAATTCTCTATAGAAATAAAATTTTGAAGAAAAATTCTATAGAAATCAAATCTTGACAAAATTTTCTATAGAAATAAAGTTTTGACAAAAAATTCTATAGAAATAATATTTTGACAAAATTTTCTAAAGAAATACAATTTTGAAAAAAAATCCGTATAAATAAAACGTTGACAAAATTTTCTATAGAAATAAAATTTTGACAAAATTTGCTATAGAAATAAAATTTTGACAAAATTTTGACAAAAATTTTTTATGCAAATA
The DNA here is from genome assembly GCF_050003625.1 of Haematobia irritans. Lineage (NCBI taxonomy): Eukaryota > Metazoa > Arthropoda > Insecta > Diptera > Muscidae > Haematobia > Haematobia irritans. Next base: position 196,806,523 of record NC_134398.1, read on the forward strand.
AAATTTTGACAAAATTTTCTATAAAAATGAAATTTTGACAAAATTATCTATAAAAATGAAATTTCAACACAATTTTCTATAGAAACAAAATTTTGAAGAAAAATTTTATAGAAATAAAATCTTGACAAAATTTTCTATAGAAATAAAGTTTTGACAAAAAATTCTATAGAAATAATATTTTGACAAAATTTTCTAAAGAAATAAAATTTTGAAAAAAAAAATCCATAGAAATAAAACTTTGACAAAATTTTCTATAGAAGTAAAATTTTGACAACAATTTATATAGAAATAAAATTTTGACAAAATGCTCCATAGAAATAAAATTTTGACAAAATTATATATAGAAATAAAATTTTGACATTTTCTATAGAAATAAAATTTTGACAAAATTTTTTATAGAAATACAATTTTGAAAAAAATTTTTATAGAAATAAAATTTCGACAAAATTTTCTATATCAACAAAATTTTGACAAAATTTTTCCAGACAAATAAAATTTTGACTAAATTTTCTATAAAGATGAAAATTTGACAAAATTATCTATAAAAATGAAACTTTAACACAATTTTCTATAGAAATAAAATTTTGAAAAAAATTTGTACAGAAATATAATTTTGACAAAATTTTCCACAGAAATAAAGTTTTGGCAAAATTTTCTATAGAAATAAAATTTTGAAAAATTTTCTATAAAAATAAAATTTTGACAAAAAAAATCTATAGAAATAAAATCCTCTGTTGGTTAAGCTACACTTGTAGTTTAGTCAATGCATGGCTTTAAGCTGAGACAAAATAAAAAAAAAAAAAAAAAAAAAAAACAACAACAATAACAATAACGATTGAAGAGAAGCCAACAATAACAAACAAAACGAATTTTGACAAAACTTCTTACAGAAGTATAATTTTAACATAATTTTGTATAGAAATAAAATTTTGACAAAATGTTCCATAGTAATAAAATTTTGACAAAATGTTCCATAGAAATAAAACTTTTGACAAAATGTTCTATAGAAATAAAATTTTGACAAAATTTTCTACAGAAATAAAATTTTTAACAATATTTTCTATAGAAATAAAATTTTGACAAAATTTTTTATAGAAATAAAATTTTGACAAAATTTTCTATAGAAATAAAATTTCGACAAAATTTTCTATAGAAATAAAATTTCGACAAAATTTTCTATAGAAATAAACTTTTGACAAAATTTCCTCTAGAAATAAAATTTTGGCGAAATTTTCTATAGAAATAAAATTTTGACAAAATTTTCTATAGAAATAAAATTTTTAACAAATTTTGCTATAGAAATAAAATTTTGACAAAATGTTCTATAGAAATAAAATTTTGACAAAATTTTCTATAGAAATAAAATTTTGAAAAAATGGTCTATAGAGATAAAATGTTGAAAAAATTTTCTATAGAAAGAAAATGTTGACAAAAAATTGTATAGAAATCGAATGTTGACAAATTTTTTTATAAAAATAACATTTTGAAATAAAATTTTGACAAATTTTTCTACAAAAATTAAATTTTAACAAAATTTGCTATAGAAATAAAAATTTGATAACATTTTCTATAGAAATAAAATTTTGACAAAATTTTCTATTTTCTATAGAAATAAAATTTCGACAAAACTTTCAATAAAATTAAAAATTTGACAAAATTTTGTATAGAAATGAAATTTTGACAAAATTTTCTATAGAAATAAGATTTTGAAAAAAAAATCTATAGAAATAAAATCTTGACAAAATTTTCTATAGAAATAAAGTTTTGACAAAAAATTCTATAGAAATAACATTTTAACAAAATTTTCTATAGAAATAAAATTTTGAAAAAAAAAATCCATAGAAATAAAACGTTGACAAAATTTTCTATATAAATGACATTTAGACAAAATTTTCTATAGAAATAAAATTTTGACAAAAATTTTTTATAGAAATAAAATTTTGACAAAATTTTCTATATCAACAAAATGTTGACAAAAATTTTCTATGCAAATAAAATTTTTTATAGAGAAATAAAATTTTGACAAAACTTTCTATAAGGATATAATTTTGACAAAATTATCTATAAAAATGAAATTTTAACACAATTTTCTATAGAAATAAAATTTTGAAAAAAATTTCTACAGAAATAAAGTTTTGACAAAATTTTCTATAGAAATAAAATTTTGACAACAATTTATATAGAAATAAAATTTTGACAAAATGTTCCATAAAAATAAAATTTTGACAAAATGTTCCATAAAAAAAAATGTTGACAAAATTTTCTATAGAAATAACATTTTGACAAAATTTTCTATAGAAATAAAATGTTGACAAAATTTTTTATAGAAATACAATTTTGACAACATTTTTTATAGAAATAAAATTGCGACAAAATTTTCTATATAACCAAAATTTTAACAAAAATTTTCATACAAATAACATTTTGACAAAATTTTCTATAAAGATGAAAATTTGACAAAATTATCTATACAAATGAAATTTTAACACAATTTTCTATAGAAATAAAATTTTGAAAAAAATTTCTACAGAAATAAAGTTTTGACAAAATTTTCTACAGAAATAAAGTTTTGGCAAAATTTTCTATAGAAATAAAATTTTGAAAAAATTTTCTATAAAAATAAAATTTTGACAAAAAAAAATCTATAGAAATAAAATCCTAACAAGATAAAATTTTGACAAAACTTCTTACAGAAGTATAATTTTAACATAATTTTGTATAGAAATAAAATTTTGACAAAATGTTCCATAGTAATAAAATTTTGACAAAATTTTCTACAGAAATAAAATTTTCTATAGAAATAAAATTAAAACAAGTATATACGGCCGTAAGTTCGGCCAGGCCGAAACTTATGTACCCTCCATCATGGATTGCGTAGAAACTTCTTCTAAACACTGCCATCCACAATCGAATTACTTAAGGTGCGGTAACGCTTGCCGATGGCAAAGTATCTTAAAACCTCCTAACACCATCTTCTAAATTGTATGTAAGTCCATACGTGGTATATATTAAATCAAAAAAGATCGATCCAATACCTATATAATTCAGTTTGACAAAGTAGACATAAAATTTTGACAAAATTTTCCACAGAAATAAAATTTTAATAAAATTGTCTATAGAAATAAAATTTTCACAAAATTTTCTATAGAAATAAAAATTTTCCCAAAATTTTCTATAGAAAGAAAATGTTCACAAAATTTCTACAAAAATAAAATTTTGACAAAAATTTGTATAGAAATAAACTTTTGACAAAATTTTCTATAGAAATAAAATCTTGGTAGATTATTTTTGGCTTGAGTAGCAACCATGATTATGAACCGAATAAAATTTAAAAAAAAAAAAAAAAATTCTATACAAATAAAATTTTGACAAAATTTTCTATAGAAATAAAATTTTGACAATTATGAAAATTTTATTATGAACCGAATAAAATTTTAACAAAATTTTCTCTAGAAATAAAATTTTGACAAAATTTTTTATAGAAATAAAATTTTGGTAGATTATTTTTGGCTCTAGTGGCAACCATGATTATGAACCGATATGGACCATTTTGCGTGTGATTGGACCTATTTTGGTATGGTTGTTAGTGACCATATACTTACACCACGTTCCTAATTTGAACCGGATCGAATGAATTTTGCTCCTCCAAGAGGCTCCGGAGGTCAAATCTGGAGAACGTTTTATATGGGGGCTATATATAATTATAGACCGATATGGACCAATTCTGGCACGGTTGTTAAATATCATATACTAACACCATGTTCCAAATTACAACCGGATTGGATGAAATTTGCTTCTCTTGGAGACTTCGCAAGCCAAATCTGGGGATCGGTTTATATGGGGGCTATATATAATTATGAACCGATGTGGACAAATTTTGCATGGTTGTTAGAGACCATATACCAACATCATGTACCAAATTTCAGCCTGATCGGATGAAATTTGCTTCTCTTTGAGGCTCCGCAAGTCAAATCTGGGGATCGGTTTATATGGGGGCTATATATAATTATGGACCCATGTGGACCAATTTTTGCATGGTTGTTAGAGACCATATACCAACACCATGTACCAAATTTCAGCCGGATCGGATGAAATTTACTTCACTTTTAGGCTTCGCAAGCCAAATCTGGGGATCGGTTTATATGGGGGCTATATATAATTACGAACCGATGTAGACCAATTTTTGCATGGTTGTTAGAGACCATATACCAACACCATATACCAAATTTCAATCGGATCGGATGAAATATGCTCCCGTTAGAGGCTCCACAAGCCAAATCTGGGGATCGGTTTATATGGGGGCTATATATAACTAAGGACCGATATGAACCAATTTTTGCATGGTTGTTGGAGACCATATACCAACACCATGTACCAAATTTCAGCCGGATCGGATGAAATTTACTTCTCTTTTAGGCTTCGCAAGCCAAATCTGGGGATCGGTTTATATGGGGGCTATATATAATTACGGACCGATGTGGACCAATTTTTGCATGGTTGTTAGAGACCATATACCAACACCATATACCAAATTTCAGCCGGATTGGATGAAATATGCTTCTGTTAGAGGCTCCACAAGCCAAATCTGAGGGTCCCTTTATATGGCGGCTATACGTAAAAGTGGACCGATATAGCCCATTTTCAATACCATCCGACCTACATCGATAACAACTACTTGTGCCAAGTTTCAAGTCGATAGCTTGTTTCGTTCGGAAGTTAGCGTGATTTCAACAGACGGACGGACGGACGGACGGACGGACATGCTTAGATCGACTCAGAATTTCACCACGACCCAGAATATATATACTTTATGGGGTCTTAGAGCAATATTTCGATGTGTTACAAACGGAATGACAAAGTTAATATACCCCCATCCTATGATGGAGGGTATAAAAAAATGGTCTATAGAGATAAAATATTGAAAAAATTTTCTATAGAAAGAAAATGTTGCCAAAAAATTGTATAGAAATAGAATGTTGACAAAATTTTCTATAGAAATAACATTTTGAAAAAATTTTCAATTGAAATAGAATTTTGACAAATTTTTCTACACAAATAAAATTTTAACAAAATTTGCTATAGAAAAAAAAATTTTGACAAAATTTTCTATAAAGATGAAATTTTAACAAAGTTTTCTATAGAAATAAAATTTTGACAAAATGCTCCATAGAAATAAAACTTTGACAATTTTTTTTTTATAGAAAAACAAAAATTTCAACAAAATTTTCTGCAGAAATAAATTTTTGACAAAATTTTCTATAAAAATAAAATTTTGACAAATTTTTCTATAGAATTAAAATTTTGACAAATTTTTCTATAGAAATAAAATTTTGTCAAAATTTTCTATATAATTAAAATTTTGACAGAATTTTCTGTAGAAATAAAATTTTGACAAAATTTTTTTATAGAAATACAATTTTAACAAAGTTTTCTATAGAAATACAATTTTGACCAAATTTTCTATTCGTTGTTTCTAATAGTCGGTAATAACCGCTTATGAATGTGTATTAAGAAAGTAAACAAATTCTATTTATTACTCATTGTTAAAGCTAAATATGACTTAATTTTAGTGTAGAGTAACACGTAAAAGTCGTGTCTACTTTAATTTTTTATATCACCGCTTCTTGATACTTCTATCATCGCTTTTTGTTATTCTTCTTTGGTCATGAGATAAAATTCATGCGGGAGTAAAATTGTTAACACCTGTTTAAAATTGATGCTCCTCTTAAGTTTTTTTTTCTTGCATTTTCTTTGTGAAATAAATTTAAAGTTTCATTGTATTTGACTAAAACCTGAACAAAAAAGAAAACGTACATATCCTTCGACAAAAAAAGAAATTTTTCTTTTTGAATAAACACAACCATTGTGTTTGCCTACAAAAATATTCTCATCATTGTTTTTAATTTGAAATTCTTTGGTCAGTAGAACTTTTGCATTTTTCACTTTTTGGCATTCATTAATTATTCATTTTACGCCCCTAAAATATATTTCACTTTTAACTTAAGTGAAGAAAGAGAAAAAAATAAATGAAAATGGTTTTTTAAGAGTCAATCGTATTTAATTTATTTAAAAACCAAATTCGCACAATATTTAGTATAAATTCTTTCTTTTTTATTTTTACAATTTTATCCAGAAGAAATTAAATATAAATGTATGGATTATCTAAAAATGAAAGGATAAATAACGGCTACGGATTCCAAACAAATTTTAATTGAAATTATGGAAACCAATTAAAAAATTAAGCTATCCAATTGAAAATTTTATTGATTTCTCTGATAAAAAAGTTGAAAAATTTTTCGTTGAAGGCCTTTGCCTTTTAAATTATGCGAATCAACTTTGTAATGGGTATCTTTACTTAAAAAAAAAAAACTGTTTATTAAGCTAAAATGTCATGCTTTAATTCCATAATTTTTTGTATCTTAAATACAAAGCTTAAGTGCCAGAATTGCTTCACCAAAAAATTACTACACACCAAAATTTCTTTCTCTGATTCAATCATGAAATTAATTGATCCAATTAATTTTTTTAATTCAAATGTCTTCAATCACAGAAGTGATGGTATCAATTAAAAAATGTTTTGAAAGTCAATTAAAACATTAAACGATTGAAACATTTGTTGAATCAATTAAATTTTTAATTGAATATTTTTAAAAACTGAATTAAGACTTTAATTGGAAATATTTGCGTGAATTTTTTTCTGTGTAGATTTCTTCAAAAGCCACATTTTTATTGAAATGTAAAACCAAAAAAAAACTTTGTTGTTTTTTTGATTTCAGCTTAAATCCACGCATTGACGAAACTACAAGTGTAGCTTACGAATTTATTTCGGCATAAGCCGGCTATCATGTAAAAACTTTTTTCGGAAGGTTCAAGTGTGGTTTACTTTTGGTTTTAGTGAATTTCCTGAATTTATTCTGATAACTGGTTGATAGTTTTGCTGCAAGTAGAGGATGCTGATGAGGAATGTGGTAATTCCAAAACATGCGTCCATCCAACCATCTTGCAGTCTATAGGGCTTTGCCCAAATAAATTTGACAACCATTCTTTTCCTCTGTTGGTTAAGCTACACTTGTAGTTTAGTCAATGCATGGTTTTAAGCTGAAATAAAAAAAAAACAACAACAATGATTAAAGAAAAAAACCAACAATAACAACAAAAAAAAACGAGAAACAAGTATATACGGACGAATCTTATGTACCCTCCACCATGGATTGCGTAGAAACTTCTACGAAAGACTGTCATCCACAATCGCATTAATTGGGTTGTGGTATCTTAAAACTTATTAACATCGTTTTCTAAATTGTGAGTTAGTCCATACGTGGTATATATTAGACAAAAAAGGTATGTATAGGTAAGTCTACAAATAATTACGAATCGATATGGACTTTTGCACGGTACGTAGAGAGCCAGAATTGGAAAATGGGGGTCGCTTATATGTGGACTATATGCAATTATGAACTTGATATGGACCAATTTTTGTGTGATTGGGGATTTATCTGAGGGCTATATATAACTATAGACCGATATGGACCTAGTTATGCATGGTTGTTAACGGCCATATACTAGCACAATGTACCAAATTTCAACTGACTCGGATGAAATTTGCTCCTCCAAGTGGCTCCACAACCAAATCTCGGAATCGGTTTATATGGGGGCTATATATGATTATGGACTGATATGGACCACTTTTGGCATGGTTGTTAAATATCATATACTACCACCACGAACCAAATTTCAACCAGATCGGATGAATTTTGCTTCTCCAAAAGGTACCGGAGGTCAAATCTGTGGACGGGTTTATATGGGGGGCTATATATAATTATGGGCTGCTAATAACCAATTCCTGCATGGTTTTTGGATACCATATACTAACATCACGTACCAAATTTCAACCGAATCGAATGAATTTTGCTCTTCCAATGGGCTCAGGAGGTCAAATCTGGGGATCGGTTTACATGGGGGCTATATATAATTATGGACCGATTTCGACTAATTTTTGCATGGTTGTTAGAGAACATATGCTGACACCATGTACCAAATTTCAGCCCGATCGGATGAAATTTGCTTCTTTTAGAGGCTCCGCAAGCCAACTCTGGGGATCGGTTTATCTGGGGGCTATATATAATTATGGACCGATGTGGACCAATTTCTTCATGGTTGTTAGAACCATATACTAACACCATGTACCAAATTTCAGCAGGATCGGATGAAATTTGCTTCTCTTAGAGGCTCCGCAAGCCAACTCTGGGGATCGGTTTATCTGGGGGCTATATATAATTATGGACCGATGTGGACCAATTTCTTCATGGTTGTTAGAGACCGTATACTAACACCATGTACCAAATTTCAGCCGGATCGGATGAAATTTGCTTTTCTTAGAGGCTCCGCAAGCCAAATCGGGGGATCGGTTTATATGGGGCTATATATAATTATGGACCGATGTGGACCAATTTTTGCATGGTTGTTAGAGATCCTATGCTGACACCATGTACCAAATTTCAACCCGATCGGATGAAATTTGCTTCTCTTAGAGGCTCCGCAAGCCAAATCGGGGGATCGGTTTATATGGGGGCTATATATAATTATGGACCGATGTGGACCAATTTTTGCATGGTTTTTAGAGATCCTATGCTGACACCATGTACCAAATTTCAACCGGGTCGGATGAAATTTGCTTCTCTTAGAGGCTCCGCAAGCCAAATCTGGGGATCGGTTTATATGGGGGCTATATATAATTATAGACCGATGTGGACCAATTTTTGCATGGTTAGTAGAGACCATATGTTAACACCATGTACCAAATTTCAGCCGGATCGGATGAAATTTGCTTCTCTTAGAGGCTCCGCAAGCCAAATCTGGGAATCGGTTTACATGGAGGCTATATATAATTATGGACCGATGTGTACCAATTTCTGCATGGTTCTAAGAGACCGTCTACTAACACTATGTACCAAATTTCAGCCGGATCGGATGAAATTTGCTTCTCTTAGAGGATCGGCAAGCCAAATTTGGGGGTCCGTTTATATGGGGGCTATACGTAAAAGTACACCGATATGGCCCATTTGCAATACCATCCGACCTACGTCAATAGCAACTACTTGTGCCAAGTTTCAAGTCGATAGATTGTTTCGTTCGGAAGTGAGCGTGATTTCAACAGACGGACGGACGGACATGCTCAGATCGACTCAGAACTTCACCACGACCCAGAATATATATACTTTGTGGGGTCTTAGAGCAATATTTCGATGTGTTACAAACGGAATGACAACGTTAATAAATATAATCCCCACCCTAAATTTGGCTTGCAGAGCCTCTAAGAGAAGCAATTTTCATCCGATCCGGCTGAAATTTGGTACATGGTGTTAGTATATGGTCTCTAACAACCATGCAAAAATTGGTTCACATCGGTCCATAATTATATATAGCCCCGATATAAACCGATCCCCCGATTTGGCTTGCGGAGCCTCTAAGAGAAGCAAATTTCATCCGATCCGGCTGAAATTTGGTACATGGTGTTAGTATATGGTCTCTAACAACCATGCAAAAATTGGTCCATATCGGTCCATAATTATATATAGCCCCCATATAAACCGATCACCAGATTTGACCTCCGGAGCCTCTTAGAAGACCAAAATTCATCTGATTCAGTTGAAATTTGGTACGTGATGTTAATATATGGCCTCAAAAACCCATGCACAAATTGGTCGATATCGGTCCATAATTATATATAGGCCCCATATAAACCGATCCCCAGATTTGACCTCCGGAGCACCTTGGAAGAGCAAAATTCTTCCCATTCGGTTGAAATTTGGTACGTGATGTTAGTATGGGGTATCCAACAACCATGCAGGAATTGGTTCCTATCAGTCCATAATAATATATAGCTCCCATATAAACCGATCCCCAGATTTGACTTCCGGTGCCTTTTTGGTACGTGGTGGTAGTATATGATATTTAACAACCATGTGAGTTGAAATTTGTGGATGACAGTCTTTCGTAGAAGTTTCTACGCAATCCATGGTGGAGGGTACATAAGATTCGGCCTGGCCGAACTTACGGCCGTATATACTTGTTTTTTTTTTTTTTTTTTTTAATACATAGACTAAATTGGATTCAGCAACATAAATCTGCTAAAAATTTTGTAATAATAACTCCCTATTTTTCTGTATATCACTGCAATATGAATTTTCACAAAAACTCAATTAATCCAAAAAAAATATAATTTGCTGGATTTTGTTGCAGAGATAATTTAATAAATAAACACCTGCGAAAAAATCTGCTAATAAACTCCGATAAAACGAACCCTAAGAGATAACTCGAATGAGATTACCTATCACCATAATCCTATTACAAAACATATCTGCATTCAGTTGAAACCAATTTATATATGGGCTGGGGTCGTAAAATGCCTTAGACGGAGTCGTCTTTTGAGAATGTGTAAATTATACAACGAAGTGCAAAAAAATTTATGGAAAATCATTGAAAACACCAGACGTCAAATTTCGGCGTCGGAACCTATATGGACCAGTTTCTGCATGACGAATTTTACATCTCCAGAAAGTTCAGAAAATCAAACATGGGGATCGGTTTATTGGGTGCTAGATAATTATGGATAGATATAAAACAATATTGGAACTGAAGGCCATACACTAACACCACGTACCAAATTTCAAAATCGAATATGGGTATCGAGGGCTATATATAATTGTGGATCGATATGGTATAGGCGATTATTTAGTAGAAGGTTAAATCACATACCAAATATCAAGATTATTAGGGACTATTCCTAAAAATTGTCCGATATGGCTCATTTGCTATACCGTCGGTTTATAAGGGGGCTATACGTAAAAGTTGTGAGCCACCGTGGTGCATGCCCGTCTTGCATACACAAGGTCGTGGATTCGATTCCTTCTTCGACCTAACACCAAAAAGTTTTTCAGCGGTGGATTATCCTACCTCAGTAATGCTGGTGACATTTCTGAGTGTGTCAAAGCTTCTCTAAGTGGTTTTACTGCAATACGGAACGCCGTTCGGACTCGGCTATAAAAAGGAGGTCCCTTTGTCATTGAGTTTAACATGGAATCGGGCAGCACTCAGTGATAAGAGAGAAGTTCACCAATGTGGTATCACAATGGACTGAATAGTCTAAGTGAGCCTGATACAACAGGCTGCCACCTAACCAATCCTAACCAAACCATAATTAAAAGTGATCCAATATGGCGCATGTGCAATACCATCCGATAATTTTAAAAATTCATTTAATTCCCTTTTATGGGCGAGATGAATTTTTTAATTTCTGACTACCTATAATCTTAAAAATATCAGGCTAACGACCCACTCTATGTCACATATCCTAAACTCAATTAAGGCTAATGCAATTGTTGCAAAAAAGGGAAAAATATTTTGCTGTATTAGCAATTTTTTGTTTTCAACTAATTTAATTTGTCTAAATTCGATTCAGTTTTATGCAAATCTTGCTCGCTAAAATTTTAATAGTTGTTTTGTATTCGTATTTTTGTGATAAAGACTAGCAGTTAATAGGGTTTTTGTTGCTGCTGTTAACACCCTTGTTATGTGGGGGTATCTGCAAAAATCTCGTTTCATATGCAGATATGTCAATGAGCTTTTACAACTGTCTGCAGTAATTTCAATGGAAATGTTTAGCACTTTTCAAATGTTTATTCATTGTGATTAACATATGTTTATGTGGCTGTAAATGGTCATATATAGGGATATATTTACAATAACAATAAAAACAAAAGCTTTTAATTAAATTCTGGCTAAACGCGAACGACCAATAATAGTCACACAAACGATATAGAAATTTGTAACAAGCATTTTAATGACACAAATGACATTCGAAGCAAAAATGAATGGTATGAAGTTAGGGTTAGGTATGAACAAAATTTCGTTTAGAAATAAAATTGTGACAAAATTTCTTATAGAAAGGAAATTATAATCCAATTTCCTATGAATATGAAATTTTTGCAAAATTTTCCATAGAAACAAAATTTATTAAAATGTCCTACATAAATGAAATAATAATAAAATTTTGACAAAAATCCATACAATGAAATTTTGACAAAATTTCCTATAGAAATAAAATTTATTAAAACTGCATACATGAAATGAAATTTTTACAAACGTTCCTATCGACATGAAATTTTCACAAAATTTCCTATAGAAATAAAATTTATTAAAATTTCCTACATCAATGAAATTTTGATAAAGGTTCATATCGACATGAAATTTTCACAAAATTTCCAAAAAGAGATTAAATTTTGACTAAATTTCCTATAGAGATTATATTTTGACAAAAGTTCCTATAGAAATAAAATTTTGACAAATTTCCTATAGAAATAAAATTTTGACAAAATTTCTTTTAGAAATGAAATTTTGAGAAAATTTCCTTATGAAATGAAATTTTGACAAAATGTGCCATAGAAATGAAATTTTGGTAAAATTTCTTTTCAAAATGAAATTTTGACAAAATTTCCTAAAGAAATGAAACTTGACAAAATTTCCAAACGAAATGAAAATTTGACAAAATTTCCTATAAAAATTTAATTTTGACAAAATTTCCTATAGAAATTAATTTATCATCAAATTTCCTATATAAATGAAATTTTGAGAAAATTTCCTAAATAAAGAAATGAAATTTTGACAAAGTTTCCTACAGAAAAGAAATTTTTGCCGAAACTTCCTATAGAAATGAAATTTTGATAAAATTTCCTATAGAAATGAAATTTTGATAAAATTTTCTATAGAAATGAAATTTTGACACAATTTCGTATAGAAATGAAATTTTAAGAAAATTTCCTTTAGAAATAAAAATATTACGAAATTTCCTATAGAAATGAAATTTGACAAAATATCTTAGAGATACGAAATTTTGACAAAAATTCCTATAGAAAAGAAATTTTGACAAAATATCCTATAGAAACAAAATTGTGACAAAATTTCCTATAGAAATAAAATTTTGAAAAAATTCCCATTAGAAATGAAATTTTAAGAAAATTTCCTTTAGAAATAAAAATTTTACAAAATTTCCTATAGAAATGAAATTTGACAAAATATCCTACAGAAAAGAAATTTTGACAAAATTTCCTATAGAAATGAAATTTGACAAAATATCCTATAGAAACAAAATTGTGACGAAATTTCCTATAGAAATAAAATTTTGACAAAATTTCCTATAGAAATGAAATTTTAAGAAAATTTCCTTTAGAAATGAAATTTTAACAAACTATTTTATAGAAATGAAATGTTGACAAAATTTCCTATGGAAATAAAATTTATTAAAATTTCCTACAGATATAAAATTTTATCAAAATTTCCTAAAGAAATGAAATTTTGACACAATTTCCTTTAGAAATGATATTTTGAAAAAAATTTACTAAAGAAATTACATTTTGACAAATTTTATAGAAATAAACTTTTGACAAAATTTCCTATAGAAATTACATTTTGACAAAATTTCCTATAGAAATGAAATTTTGACAAAATTTCCTATGGAAATAAAATTTATTAAAATTTCCTACAGAAATAAAGTTTTATCAAAATTTCCTAAAGAAATGAAATTTTGACCCAATTTCCTTTAGAAATGATATTTTGAAAAAAATTTACTAAAGAAATTACATTTTGACAAATTTTATAGAAATAAACTTTTGACAAAATTTACTATAGAAATTACATTTTGACAAAATTTCCTATAGAAATGAAATTTTAAGAAAATTTCCTTTAGAAATAAAAAATTTACAAAATTGCCTATAGAAATGAAATTTTGACAAAATAACTATAGAAATAAAATTGTGACATAATGTCCTATAGAAATAAAATTTTTACAAAATTTCCTATAAAAATGAAATTTTGAGAAAATTTCCTTTAGAAATAAAAATTTTACAAAATTTCCTATAGAAACGAAATTTCGACAAAATATCCTAAAGATATGAAATTAAAAAAAAATAAATTCCTATAGAAATAAAATTTTGACCAAATTTCCTTTAGAAATAAAATTTTGACAAAATTTCCATTAGAAATAAAATTTTGGCAATATTTCCTATAGAAATAAAATTTTGACACAAATTCCTTTAGAAATAAAATTTTTACAAAATTTCCTATAGAAATAAAATTTTGAGAAAATTTCTTTAAGAAATAAAAATTTTACAAAATTTCCTATAGAAACGAAATTTCGACAAAATATACTAAAGATATGAAATTTTGTCAAAATTTTCTATAGAAATAAAATTTGGCGAAATTTCCTATAGAAATAAAATTTTAACAAAATTTCCAATAGAAATGAAATTTTGACAAAATTTCTTATAGAAATGAAATTTTGACAAAATATGCTGTAGAAATGAATTTTTTGGTAAAATTTCATTTCATAATGAAATTTTGACAAAATTTCCTACAGAAATTAAATTTTATCAAAATTTCCTAAAGAAATGAAATTTCTTTAGGAAATGATATTTTGAGAAAAATTCCTATAGAAATTAATTTTTGACAAAATTTCCTATAGAAATAAAATTTTGACAAAATTTCCTATAGAAATAAAATATTGACCAAATTTCCTTTAGAAATAAAATTTTGACAAAATTTCCATTAGAAATAAAATTTTGGCAAAATTTCCTATAGAAATAAAATTTTGACACAAATACCTTTAGAAATAAAATTTTGACAAAATTTTTATTGAAATGAAATTTTGAAAAAATTTTTATTGAAATGAAATTTTGACAAAATTTCCTATAGAAATAAGATTTTGACAAAATTTCCTATAGAAGTGAAATTTTAAGAAAATTTCCTTTAGAAATAAAAATTTTACAAAATTTCCTATAGAAACGAAATTTCGACAAAATATCCTAAAGATATGGAATTTTGACAAAATTTCCTATAGAAATACAATTTTGACAAAATTTCCTATAGAAATAAAATTTTGACAAATTTTGCCAAAGAAATGAAATTTTGATAAAATTTCCTTTAGAAATAAAAATTTTAACAAAATTCTTATAGAAACGAAATTTTGACAAAATATCCTAC
Source organism: Haematobia irritans (assembly GCF_050003625.1). NCBI lineage: Eukaryota > Metazoa > Arthropoda > Insecta > Diptera > Muscidae > Haematobia > Haematobia irritans. Next base: position 196,821,559 of record NC_134398.1, read on the forward strand.
AGATATAAATTTTTGACGAAATTTCCTATAGAAATAAAATTTTTCCAAAATTTCCTATAGAAATGAAATTATGACAAAATATCCTAGATATGTGAAATTTTGACAACATTTCATACAGAAACGAAATTTTGACAATATGTGCTGTAGAAATGAAATTTTGACAAAATTTATTTTCAAAATGAAATTCTGACTAAATTTCCTATGGAAATAAAATTATTAAAATTTCCTACAGAAATTAAATTTTATAAAAATTTCCTACAGAAATGAAATTTTGACAAAATATCTTTAAAAATGATATTTTGAGAAAATTTCCTATAGTAATTACATTTTGACAAAATTTTCTATAGAAATAAAATTTTGACAAAATTTCTTATAGAAATAAAATTTTGATCAAATGACCTTTAGAAATAAGATTTTGACGAAATTTCCATTAGAAATAAAATTTTGAAAAATTTTCCTATAGAAATAAAATTTCGACACAAATTCCGATAGAAATAAAATTTTGACAAAATTTATTATAGAAATGAAATTTTGACAAAATTTCCTATAGAAGTGAAATTTTGAATGAAATTTATTAAAATTTTTTTGAAATTTTCACAAAATTTCCTATAGATATTATAGATATTGACAAAAGTTCCTATAGAAATGAAATTTTAACCAAAATAGATCTCCCCAAATAGAGAAAAGTATAATGCAAAACCGTGCCCAAACAAAAGAAAGAAATCAAACATATTTAGAAGATGTTAGGTTAGGTTATGTGGCAGCCCGATGTATAAGGCTCACTTAGACTATTCAGTCCATTGTGATACCACAGTGGTGAACTTCTCTCTTATCACTGAGTGCTGCCCGATTCCATGTTAAGCTCAATGACAAGGGACCTCCTTTTTATAGCCGAGTCCGAACGGCGTTCCACATTGCAGTGAAACCACTTAGAGAAGCTTTGAAACCCTCAGAAATGTCACCAGCATTACTGAGGTGGGATAATCCACCGCTGAAATACTTTTTGGTGTTTGGTCGTAGCAGGAATCGAACCCACGACTTTGTGTATGCAAGGCGGGCATGCTAACCATTGCACCACGGTTGTTGACTGTAGTGCCAACATTATCAATGCTATTTATTTAATTATTAAAAATAAGTCTCTTTAGAATCGTTTCTACAACTTTGACCTTTAGATTAACCTTTGGCTTGGCATATGCAGATGCAAAAATGAACTCAACACATTTGGGGCATGACAAAAATTAAATGCCTGGATGGAAACGCATTCAGATCCGCCTATAAAATAATCGCATTTAAATGAATCCACGCGTATTCCATAGTCATAGAGAAAAAAAGAGAGAATTATATATTTTTATTTCTTCTTTTTATTCTATTTATAATCGTAGAAAATGCACGTCCATATATGAGGGAAATAAATGTATGACGTGGAATATGGAATGGGCTGTTAAGCATACACAAATCCACAAGCACACACATACACATACACAAATAAATATTTCCACATGGTGTAAAACAATAAATTTCTATAGAAAGCATGAGGTTATAAAACCGGTAATAAACTTGACTTAATTTGCATTGTCATGAAATGTTATATAGCTTACATACACATACATACACGAACTCTTCAAAACATGTTCATATTACCAGTAAACACACACACATACACATATCTTGAAATTTATATTCACGCAGAAAAGTTCGCGTGAAAACGATAAAAACAATACGATTACCAATGACAATGTCCAAGAAGCAGTGGCAAAAATATGATGTCCATGTTAAGGACAAAAAGGACATTGTGAGAAAGAAGGACACTGTGTAAGTTCGTGTGGATGTGTGTGTATAAAATGTATGCTAATATTTTTTTATAATTTTTTTTATTACTTAATCTGTACTTTAACTTATAGATAGCCAGCAAGTGTCGACGACGACCTAAATGAGAATTGGCCTGTGCAGTTAGCTAGCTTAGCTGGTCAGGCAACGAAGATCAAGCGACTTTGTAATGGCCATCTAGGATATGGTGAAAAAAAAGCAGCTGCAGTTGGGGCCCATAAATAAGAATTAAAAATTTCTTTGTACATATCTCTATGTGGGTAAGTATGAATGTTTGGTTTGGGCGTTTATTTCAAGCCCTCCCTGAGTGATAGAATACAAACTCTGGTAAAAATTAAGGTTGCTCTTGTTTGGAAGGGCCGACAATTATGGTGCGAAAATGTGGGTGGATAGTCACCATTGGTTTGCCATTCCACAATGACGGTTTAAACCGAAAAGCTAACGTACACCAAGGATCCTATGAATTCAAATAGGAGGACAGCATGACAGAGGGAAGTATGATTTCATGGGAAATTTTGTCATAGTCACATTTCTATAGGAAATTTCATCAAAATTTTATTTCTATAGAAAATTTTGTCAAAATTTCATATCTGTAGGAATTTTTGACAAAATTTCAATCCCACAGGAAATTTTGTCAAAATTTCATACCTGTAGGAATTTTTGTCAAAATTTCATTCCCATAGGAATTTTTGTCAAAATTTCATTCCCATAGGAAAGTTTGTCAAAATTTCATATTTTCATATTTATAGTAAATTTAATATACATTTCATATCTATAGGAATTTTTGTCAAAATTTATTCCCATAGGACATTTTGTCAACATTTCATTCCCATAGGAAATTTTGTCAAAATTTCATATTTATAGTAAATTTAATATACATTTCATATCTGTAGGAAATTTTGTATACATTTCATATATATATAGTAAATTTTGTCAATATTTTATATCCATAGGAAATTCTGTCAACATTCATCCACAGAAAATTTTGTCAAAATTACTTATCTATAGGAAATTCTGTCAAATTTTCATATCCATAGCAAATTTTGTCAAAATTTCATATTTATTGGATTTTTTTTTTTCAACATTTTATAACCATTAAAATTTATCAAAATTTCTTCTCTATAGGAAATCTGTCAAAATTTCATATCCATCGGAAATTTCGTATACATTTCATATTCATAGGAAATTTTGTATACATTTCATATCAATAGGAAATTTTGTCAAAATTTTATATCCATAGGAAATTCTGTCAAAATTTCATATCCATAGCAAATTTTGTCAAAATTTCTTATCTATTGAAAATTCTGTCAAAATTTCGAATCCACAGGAAATTTTGTCAAAATTTCTTTTCTATAAGAAATTCTGTCAAAATTCATATAGGAAATTTTATCAAAATTTTAGATCCACAGCAAATTTTGTCAAAATTTCATATTTATTAGCTTTTTTTCTTACTTATCTATATGAAATTTCATCAAGTTTTCATATCCATAGCAATTTTTGCCAAAATTTCATATTTATTGTTTTTTTTTCTCAACATTTTATAACCGTAGGAAATTCTATCAATATTTCATACCCATTGGAAATTTTATAAAACTTTCTTATCTATAGGAAATTTCCAAATTTCATATCCATAGCAAATTTTGTCAAAATTTCTTATCTATTGAAAATTTTGGAAGGGAATTTTGTCAAAATTTCCTTTCTATAGGAAATTCTGTCAAAATTTCATATCCATAGAAAATTTTGTCAAAATGTTAGATCAACAGCAAATTTTGTCAAAATTACTTATCTATATGAAATTTCATCAAGTTTTCATATCCATAGCAAATTTTGTCAAAATTTCATATTTATTGTTTTTTTTTTCTCAACATTTTATAACCGTAGGAAATTCTATTCAAATTTCATACCAATAGAAAATTTTATCAAAATTTCTTATCTATAGGAAATTCTGTCAAATTTTCATATTCATAGGAAATTTCGTATACATTTCATATTCATAGGATATTTTGTATACATTTCATGTCAATAGGAAATTTTGTCAAAATTGTATATCCATAGGAAATTCTATCAAAATTTCTTATCTATTGAAAATTCTGTCAAAATTTCATATCCATAGGAATTTTTGTCAACATTTTAGATCCATAGAAAATTTTGTCAAAATTACTTATCTATATGAAATTCTGTCAAATTTGCATACCCATAGCAAATTTTGTCAAAATTTCATATTTATTGAATTTTTGTTAACGTTTTATAACCATAGGAAATTCTATCAAAATTTCATACCCATAGGAAATTTTATCAAAATATCTTATCTATAGGAAATCTATCAAAATTTCATATCCATAGGAAATTTTGTATACATTTTATATCCATAGGAAAGTCTGTCAAAATCTCATATCCATTGCAAATTTCTTTCAAAATTTCTTATCTATTGAAAATTCTGTCAAAATTCCATATCCACAGGAAATTATGTCAAAATTTCTTTTCTATAGGAATCCTGTCAAAATTTCATATCCATAGGAAATTTTATCAAAATTTCTTTTCTATAGGAAATTCTGTCAAAATTTCATAGCCATAGGAAATTTTTTATATATTGCATGTCTTTAGGAATTTTGTCAACATTTTATATTCATAGGAAATTCTGTAAAAATTTCATATCCATAGGAATTTTTGTCAAAATTTTATTTTTATAGGAAATTTTGTCAAAATTTCATTGTAGGAAATTTTTTCAAAGTTTCATTTATATAGGAAAGTTTGTTAAAAGTTAATGCCTCTAGGAAGTTTTCTCAAAAATTTAATTTCTATAGGAAATGTTGTCAAAATTTCATTTCTATAGGAATTTTTCTCAAAACGTCAGTTCTAGGTTTTTTCAAAATTTAATTTCTATATGAAATTTTATCAAAATTTCATATCCACAGGAAATTTTATCAAATTTTCTTTTCTATAGGAAATTCTGTCAAAATGTCATATCAATAGGAAATTTTGTCAAAATTTCTTTTCTATAGGAAATTCTGTCAAATTTTCATATTCATAAGAAGTTTGTATTGCGTGTCTTCAGGAATTTTTCCAATATTTTATATTCATAGGAAATTCTGTAAAAATTTCATGTCCATAGGAAATTTTGTCAAAATTTTATTTTTATAGGAAATTTTGTCAAAATTTTATTGTTATAGGAAATTTTGTCAAAATTTCATTCACGTAGGAAACTTTGTCAAAATTTCATTTCTATAGAATTTTTTCTCAACATTTCATTTCTATAGATTTTTTTCTCAAAATTTCATTTTTGTTGGAAATTTTTTCAAAATGTCACTTTTTTGGAAATTTTCTCAAAATTTTATTTTTATAGGATCATTAACTTTACCTTTTTTCCCCAGCCTCCTATACTTTTTGGAATACATTTACGTACCATATAAAGTCTTTTGCAATCTATCGTTACGGATTTTCCTCCTCCACACATTTATAAATGTATAAAAACACGCATTCATTTTAACCTCCATACTTCCGCAGTGTTAATTAATCAGACGGTATTAACACTCGCGCTACAATAGCAGGGGCAAAAAAAAATCAGCAACAACAGCGAGTCTACATATACACTCACACACACATCAACAGACAAATGCCAGCAGTTGAATTAACAAAGCGACCGTAGACCAAAACAAACGCGCTATAGCGGATAATGTCAGAAACAATATGCAAGGATAGCAAAGGACACCATACATTTGTTGAAACATCTGTAGGTGAGTGTGTGTGTTCGTGTATGTGATTTGCTTATTGTTGTTGTTTGTTTGGGGAAATGCTGCTACCCGTATCTGTGATAATGCTCACGCAAATCTTTTTCGTTTTGTTCCGTTCGCTGCTTTTTTTTATTGTTGTTTTGTTTTGTCATTGTCCTGTTGATCCCGACATATATGAAAGCGACACCACGCTATCACCAAACAACCACAACAGAGAGGGAACTTTCTAAATATTTCGTGGCTATAGCATTCCCATTGGACCGGGACACACACACACATTGGGAATGCGGACTGTTTGGGATATTGCAAATTCTTTGCAAAGCGGGATTCCCGTACATATTTAAATGAACCTATAGGGCATTCCATTAATGAACAACTTTCCCAAAATGTTCTTCAATTCAGCGTCCTACAATTCAGTGTAGTAAAAACCTTTGATTGTTTTGCACTTCTTCGAGAAGTCGATGGAAAGTCGTTGCTTGCTTAAGAAAAGGTTGAAATGGTCCTTCGACTGCGTGTTGTACCGGTCTATATGGGGGCCATACCAAAACATGGACCGATACAAACCATATTCGGCACACCTTTTTGTAGAACTTCAGCAACTCTACATTTGGAATTTCAAGCAAATCGGATACAAATTTAGATTTCCAAAAGCCCAAAAAGTCGACTTTTCGAAAACATGTAAATCAAATAAAAATTGCGATTGCTAGAAATCCAAGAAGTCGAATCGGGAGACCGGTCTATATAAGGATTATATCAAGACATTGACTGATACAAATCATATTTGGCGCACCAATTTGTGGACCAACAGCAACTCTACATTTTGAGTTTCAGAAAAATCGGATACAAATTGTGATATATACACTGATACAACAAAAAATTACGTGATATTAAAGATTACGCAACCTTAATTTTTAGGATGCGCAATTTACAAAATATTAAGGACAAGTGTCCTTAAAATATATAAATTTTAATTAAAAAATTATTAAATTCTCTTAGTTTGCGTCCTTTAATTAAAGCCGTATGTCTTTGAACTAAGTCAAGTTTCACTTAAAGTAAAGAAACTTTTTTATTTAAAGAAATGGTGCTTAAATCAAACGAGATATTGAATCTTTGGAACTTTATTTTAAGGAAGTCGCATCTATGGCTCGGAATCACTATCAAAATCCTTAAGGGAAGGTCACAATCTTTGGATCCAAGTAAACTTGTTTTTTTGAGTATAGGGGATATGCCAAAAAAAGTTCATGCAAATAGGATGACAACTGCGCTGTCTAGATGTACTTTTTAATACTTTTTCATCCTGGTTACTACCGTAGTACCCCCGCGAATGATTTTGTAACTTTTGTATAAACAGTATTGGGCTGATATTGGATTTATGGTACACTAGTTTTGACAAAATATTTTAATATTTTGAGAAAGTCTTTAACAAACTTATTTGCTAATAGTCTTTTACAAATTTTGCAAAACAGACAAGTTCATGCGGGAAGAAAATCTCAATTTTATAAAAGCCCTAGTAAAAAATACGATTTTATTGAATTTCAAGAATGTTTTAGACGAAAAATCTTGTGTTTCTATATTACGCTTCCACTCGAACATTTTCTAGATAAGAAGTTATCGGTCGCGTACTAAAATAATTATTACATTACAATCATGGTTTAAACTTAAGACAAAAATAATCTACCAAACATTTGGAGAGAATCTTACCAAAACTTCCAAAAATATATTATTTTGCAAAAAAATATTTCTTCAGAAAGTTTAGTCAATTTTTTTCCTTTTGAAAAATGTTGCCAAAATTCTATTTTATTTTTTGTCAACATTTTATTTTTATGGAAAAATTTTCAAAAATTTCTATAGAAAATTTTGTTAAAATTTTATTTCTGTAGAACAATTTGTCAAAATTTTATTTCTATGGAAAATTTTATCAAACTTTTATTTCTAAGGACTATTTTGTAAACATTTTATTTCTATAGAAAATTTTGTCAAAATTTTATTTCTATAAAAAATTTTGTCAAAATTTTATTTCTATAGAAAATTTTGTCAAAATTTTATTTCTATAGAAAATTTTGTCAAAATTTTATTTCTATAGAAAATTTTGTCAAAATTTTATTTCTATAGAAAATTTTGTCAAAATTTTATTCCTATTGACTATTTTGTCAAAATTTTATTTCTATAGAAAATTTTGTCACATTTTTATTTCTATGGACTATTTTGTCAACATTTTATTTCTATAGAAAATTTTGTTAAAGTTTTATTTCTATAAAAATTTTGTCAAAATTTTATTTCTATAGAAAATTTTGTCAAAATTTCATTCCTATAGAAAATTTAGTCAAAATTTTATTTCTATAGAAAATTTTGTCAAAATTTTATTTCTATAGACAATTTTGTCAAATTTTTATTTCTATAGAAAATTTTGTAAAAATTTTATTTCTGCAGAACATTTAGTCACAATTTTATTTCTATGGAAAATTTTATCAAAATTTTATTTCTATGCAAAATTTTGTCAAAATTTTATTTCTATAGAAAATTTTGTCAAAATTTTATTCCTATGGACTATTTTGTCAACATTTTATTTCTATGGAAAATTTTGTCAAAATTTTATTCCTATGGACTATTTTGTCAACATTTTATTTCTATGGAAAATTTTGTCAAAATTTTATTTCTATGGACTATTTTGTCAACATTTTATTTCTATAGAAAATTTTGTAAAAATTTTATTTCTATAGAAAATTTTGTTAAAGTTTTATTTCTATAGAACATTTTGTCAAACTTTTATTTCTATTGAAACATTTGTCAACATTTTATTTCTATAGAAAATTTTGTTAAAGTTTTATTTCTATAGAGAATTTTGTCAAAATTTTATTTCTATAGAAAATTTTGTTAAAATTTTATTTCTGTAGAACATTTTGTCAAAATTTTATTTCTATAGAAAATTTTGTAAAAATTTTATTTCTATAGAAAATTTTGTAAAAATTTTATTTCTATAGAAAATTTTGTCAAAATTTTATTTCTATAGAAAATTTTGTTAAAATTTTATTTCTGTAGAACATTTAGTCACAATTTTATTTCTATGGAAAATTTTGTCAAACTTTTATTTCCATGGACTATTTTGTCAACATTTTATTTCTATAGAAAATTTTGTCAAAATTTTATTTCTATAAAAAATTTTGTCAAAATTTTATTTCTATAGAAAATTTTATGAAAATTCTATTTCTGATGAAAATGTTGTCAAAATTTTACTTCTATAGAAAATTTTGTAAAAATTTTATTTCTTTAGAAAATTTTGTTAAAATTTTATTTCTGTAGAACATTTAGTCACAATTTTATTTCTATGGAAAATTTTGTCAAACTTTTATTTCCATGGACTATTTTGTCAACATTTTATTTCTATAGAAAATTTTGTCAAAATTTAATATCTATAAAAAATTTTGTCAAAAATTTTATTTCTATAGAAAATTTTGACATAATTTTAGTTCTATAGAACATTTTGTCGAAATGTTATTTCTATAGAAAATTTTATGAAAATGCTATTTATGATGAAAATTTTGACAAAATTTTATTTCTATAGAAAATTTTGTCAACATTTTATTTCTGTAGAAAATTTTGTCAAAATTTTATTTCTATAAAAAATTTTATGAAAATTCTATTTCTGATGAAAATGTTGTCAACATTTTATTTCTATAGAAAATTTTGTAAAAATTTTATTTCTTTAGAAAATTCTGTCAAAATAACAATACTACGGTTGTATTTGTAAGCCGATATATAAATAAAAAATATTTAAAATTGAGGAGTTGACAAACAAAATTTTAGTTTCTTTAAAATTCAATCTAAAGAAGCTCTTGGCAATGGAATGGAATTTTTGTTGAAATTTGGTGAAAAGTACTTTTTCGTTCAAATAAATACCCTTTTTGTACTTTCTTAAAAATTGTATTTTCCATCCCTGCTACGAACTTGACCTGTCAGGCAAAAATTTGTCTATGCAACATTTCAGCACGTTCGGTTCATTATTGAAGGCTGTAGCGTGATTACGACAGACAGATAGATCACGCTAGAATTTCTCCCTCATTAGGTATGACAAATTTATTATACCACAGTCATCATTCCATGGTGGTGGATCTATAAATCTAAAATTTGTATTTCAATTGAAGGGGAAGCCTTTTTATGCTAAAAATTAAAAAAAAGTGGAAAATTGCAATGTCAAAAGTTGAATTTTCAATAAAAAAAGTCGTAAATGTCAAAAGTAATTTTTTTAAAAAATTAAAAAAATGTGTTTTTTTTTTTTTTGATTTAAAAAAGTCGATTTATACAAAAGACGAAAAATTGGAGGTCGATTTTCTCATATTTTGAAACAATCGAAATGACGAAAACGTTTTATCAGATATCGCTAATTTGTCTCTTGTAGCATTTTCTTAGAGTCCACGGACATTCCCGTTACTACAATTGACGTGTAGTTAATCTGACTATAATACCCATCTTCTATAAAACCTTGATGTGTTTTCATCCCTTCATGTATGTAGTACACCATATGTGAAACATGATAGGGAAATATGTATGACACCATATCATATATGAGCTTAATGTCATATCCTGATTGTCAAAAGTCGCTTTTTCAAGGGGTCACAAAATGATATTAAAAAATATTCTATGCTTTTGCAAAATAGACATACAAAAAAAAATACTAGAATAACAACAAGGATAACAATTACAAGGACACCGTGCATATATGTTGTATTGACAAAACATGTGTAAGAAGATTGGTTTGAGAAAATGTTAGCTTGGAGAGCAACGAAAAAAAAAATATTCCCTAGAATTAAATAAAATGTTTTTATGCGGGGCTTACAAAGACAAACAAAATTGCTAAATGGAATTTTGTGATTCCATTATTATTTTCTATGTATCGTATGTGTGTGTGTTTTTTGTTATTCACCAGCAACAAAATGTTTAATTAAAGGTTATTTTGATGCCAGAAGTATCATGAAACAGAGATTTAAAAGGACACGCAGGTATATGAAAACATAAGGATGTCATTTATGGATATATGGACTATGGTGTTAATTTCATTGAAAATTTAAGCTTACTTTAATTTAATGAAATGAAGTGAAAATAAAAGAACATATGTATTTGTTATGCAAGAACGACAAGGTTAAAAGTTTGACAACTTTTTTCAATGACAACACAGGAATGACAATTTAAAATTGTAATGGCATCGTCAGATAAATTAAATATTTGTACATCATAGTTTTTTTTTTTTTGCCGAAAAATATTTCAAGATTCTTATATTCCATACTTTGGTGTTTGACTCTTATTATTAAATAAAAATTCAAATTTTTTTTTAGAATCCTTTACAAATTCCAGGAATTCCTAGTTTTTTCTTTTAATTCCCACATTATAAGAAATTTCTTAAAAGCTCTTATGTAAAGGGTGGTTAAAATTTCAAGGGCCGATGTTGATTTTGAATAAAACACGAACTATTTAGGAAATTATTGTAATTTTATTTTGTTATGATATATTGGTATTATTCAATTATGTACACAGAAAAAATATCACCAAATTTTTTCCAATTAAAAAGTTAATTGAAGTTGAACATTTTTTTAATTAATAAATTAATTGATACAATTAACTTTTTAATCATGATAGAAACATTAAGTTAATTAAGTCAATGATTGAAAATTTTAAAATTTTTTATTAAAAAATTAATTGATACAATTAACTTTTTAATCAAATTCGGAAGACTAATTCAGTTAAAAAAGTGCTTATTTTTTTAATTTTTAATTAAAAATGTATTTCAAACAATCATTTGTTAATCGAAATAAAAACTCTAAGCCAATTCAGAAAGTAATTACAAAAAGTTACATTTTTTAATTAATAAATTAATTGAGTTTTGCAATCAACATCAATTAAATTAATTAAATAAAATTAAAAATAAAATTAAAAAATTAATTGAATCAATTAAAAAATTAATTGAAATTTGCTGAAAAACTCAAATTTTTAATCAAGAATTTTTTCTATCCCAATTAAAACTGTGATTGATACTATCATTTTCGTGATTGAAGACATTTCAATTAAAAAATTAATTGTATCAATTAATTTGGTGATTGAATCAGAAAAAATTTTTTTTGTGTGTATGGAACAAAATATCGGCCAAATGGGCGCCGCGACCACGGTGGCACACCTTCATCCGATGGTCCAAATTTTCGATGACGCTGAGGCATAATGGAGGTTCTATGCCGTTAATGTGCCGAATTATTTCATCCTTTAGCTCTTAAATTGTTGCTGGCTTATCGACGTACACCTTTTCTTTCAAATAACCCCAAAGAAAAAAGTCCAACGGTGTCAAATCACATGATTTTGGCGGACAATTGATATCGCCATTACGTGAGATAACACGGCCATTGAATTTGTTGCGCAAAAGAGCCATTGTTTCGTTAGCTGTATGGCAAGTGGCACCCTCCTGCTGAAACCACATATCGTCCACATACATATCTTCCAATTCGGGCCATAAAAAGTTCATTATCATCTCACGATAGCGAACACCATTCACAGTAATTGCCTGACCGGCCTCATTTTGGAAAAAATACGGCCCGATGATGCCTCCAGCCCATAAACCGCACCAAACAGTCACTCTTTGTGGGTGCATTGGTTTTTCGACAATCACTCTTTGATTCTCATTGGCCCAAATGCGGCAATTCTGTTCACTCCACTGAGGTGAAAATGTGCCTCATCACTGAAGATGATTTTCTTCGAAAATTTATCATCCACTGTTGCCATTTTTTGGAACCATTTAACACGTTGTTGGATTGTGTATCTCTCCATGGTTCAAATTGAGTAAGTCTGAAATAGAGAAATGTCAAATAAAATTCGGAAAAAAAACTTGGCGTTTAGGTGTGGTTGACATTCAACATCGGCCCTTACAAGTTAACCACCCTTTAATATAATAAAAAGAAAATAAATTATATTTTTCTAATAACTTTTTTTTAATAAAATTCTGACAAGTCCTTATGACACTTTAATATTATGCCAATGACAACATTTTCTCTTTGATACTCTAAATACAAAAAAAAAAAAAAACAAAATATTTCCAATATCATGACCATAAAGTAAAAAACCACAGTCCTCATTTACCAAGAGACATGTCAATTAAACAAAATATTTTACCATCATTTATGTTTTAAGGATATGCCAATTCAATTCCCTTTACAATTGATCTAATCTGTGGTCTCTTAGGTCAATTTGACATTTTGATGTTGAAGATATTTTAGTCCTTTTTTATTTTTCTTTCAAACTATCCTTCCTATTTAAATGCATATTTGATTTTTATCATGAATGCAGTAGGGTTACAAAAATTGAAAATCGAATCGGATTGACTAATCGAATTTTTCTAGAAAAAATCCACTTTTTGTACAAAAAACAAGGAGACTTTTTATAATCTTCAAAATCGAATTAGAGACTTGGATAATTTTAAAAATCGAATATTAATGTTAAAATCGACTAATCATTTGGATTAAAAGAAAAATATAATCCAAATATTTTAATGATAACTATCATACGACTGATACACGTATCCAGTTTGTTGCCATTTTTAAAATTTTCATATAATTTTTTTCTACACTGAAAGAATAGTTTTCTTTTCTTAGGAAAGAAATTTAATACAAATTAAGTTTTCTTTTGATGCTAAAAAAATATTTATTGAAGTTAATAAAAATAATTAGATAAAATCTTTGCAAAAGTTTGTCACAAATTCGGGTTTTTGCTCTTTAAGAAAGTACTTTATAACAAAAGGAAAGGGAGCCACCGTGGTGCAAAGGTTAGGTTAGGCTATGTTAGGTTAGGTTAGGTGGCAGCCCGATGTATCAGGCTCACTTAGACTATTCAGTCCATTGTGATACCACATTGGTGAACAAAGGAAAGGGAGCCACCGTGGTGAAATGGTTAGCATGCCCGCCTTGCATACACAAGGTCGTGGGTTCGATTCCTGCTACGACCGAACACCAAAAAGTTTTTCAGCGGTAGATTATCCCACCTCAGTAATGCTGGTGACATTTCTGAGAGTTTTAAAGCTTCTCTAAATGACTTCACTGCAATGTGGAACGCCGTTCGTACTCGGCTATAAAAAGGAGGTCTCTTGTCATTGAGTTTAACATGGAATCGGGCTGCACTCAGTGATAAGAAAAAAGTTCACCAATGTGGTATCACAATGAACTGAATAGTCTAAGTGAACCTGATATATCGGGCTGCCGCATAACCTAACCTAACAAAAGGGAATTTCGTTTGTCCAAAAATTCGTTCTTGAGGAATGTATTTTTTCTATGCGTGTATATTCTCTTCATATTAGCATCTCATTGAATCTTGAAAAGAATCTACATCGAATTGATACTCAAAAAGAAACAGGTTGCTAAAAGTTCAGGTGTCTATGGGATTATCCTACTAAATTTTCCCAGGCCTTGTCTATTGGAATAAGTCCAAGTCGTACCCTAAAATGTATATTTACTCCTGCCCTTTAATAAGCTTTGACCAACGATGGGACTTGCCCATATACACCAGAAACGAGTCCTGCATTCTGTCTAGGGGTTGGGTATCTTTAGCACGGTTGTCACAGTTGGTAGAAATCTACAAAAAATCAATTTACAAATTTGCCTTAGAAAAAAATTTGTATAGAAATAAAATTTAGACTAAATGTTCTATAACAGTTTGGCTGATAAATCCCCGGTCTAACAAAGAAAAACACATTTTTTGTCATAATTCGTTTTTATTATTCAACATAGTTCCCTTCAAGAGCGATACAACGATTATAACGACCTTCCAATTTTTTGATACCATTTTGGTAGTAATCCTTCGGTTTTGCCTCAAAATAGGCCTCAGTTTCGTTGATCACCTCTTCATTGCAGTCAAATTTTTTTCCTGCGAGCATCCTTTTGAGGTCTGAGAACAAGAAAAAGTCGCTGGGGGCCAGATCTGGAGAATACGGTGGGTGGGGAAGCAATTCGAAGCCCAATTGATGAATTTTTGCCATCGTTCTCAATGACTTGTGGCACGGTGCGTTGTCTTGGTGGAACAACACTTTTTTATACCCACCACCATAGAATGGTGACGAGGGTATAATGAGTTTGTCATTCCGTTTGTAGCACATTGAAATATCGATTTCCGACTATATAAAGTATATATATTCTTGATCAGGGAGAAATTCTAAGACGATATAACGATGTCTGTCTGGCTATCTGTCCGTCTGTCTGTCTGTTGTAATCACGCTACAGTTTTCAATAATGAAGCAATCGTGCTGAAATTTTGCACAAACTCGTCTTTTGTCTGCAGGCAGGTCAAGTTCGAAGATGGGCTATATCGGTGCAGGTTTTGATATAGTCCCCATATAAACCGACCTCCAGATTTGGGGTCCTGGGCTTATAGAAATCGTAGTTTTTATCCAATTTGCCTGAAATATTAAATCTAGAGGTATTTTATGACTATAAAGAGGTGTGCCAAAAATGGTGAGTATCGGTCCATGTTTTGGTATAGCCCCCATATAGACCGATTTCCCGATTTTACTTCTTGGGCTTATAGAAACCGCAGTTTTTATTAAATTTACCTGAAATTGGAAATATAGAGGTATTGTAGGATCACGAATACGTGTGCCAAAAATTGTGAGTATCGGTCCATATTTTGGTATAGCCCCCATATAGACCGATCTCCTTTTTTCACTTCTTGGGCTTGGGCCCATATAGACCGATTTCCCGATTTTACTTCTTGGGCTTATAGAAATCGCAGTTTTTATTCAATTTACCTGAAATTGGAAATCTAGGGGTATTGTAGGACCACAAATACGTGTGCCAAAAATTGTGAGTATCGGTCCATGTTTTGGTATGGTCCCCATATAAAACGACCTCCCGATTTGGGGTCTTGGGCTTATAGAAACCGTAGTTTTTATCCACTTTGTCTGAAATTGGAAATCTAGAGGTATTTTAGGACCATAAAGAGGTCTTCCGAAAATGGCGAGTATCGGTCCATATTTTGGTATAGCCCCATATAGATCCATTTCCCGATTTTACTTCTTGGGCTTCTAGAATCCGAAGTTTTTATCCTATTTGCCTGAAATTGGAAATCTAGAGGTATTGTAGGACCACAAATACGTGTGCCAAAAATTGTGAGTATCGGTCCATATTTTGGTATAGCCCCCATACAGACCGATTTCCCGAGATTACTTCTTGGACTTCTAGAATCCGAAGTTTTTATCCTATTTGCCTGAAATTGGAAATCTAGAGTTATTGTAGAACCACAAATACGTGTGCCAAAAATTGTGTGTATCGGTCCACATTTTGGTATAGCCCCCATACAGACCGATTTCCCGATTTTACTTCTTGGGCTTCTAGAATCCGAAGTTTTTATCCTATTTGCCTGAAATTGGAAATCTAGAGGTATTTTCGGGTCATAAAGAGGTGTGCCGAAAACGGTGAGTATCGGTCCATATTTTAGTATAGCCCCCATAAGAACGATCTCCCGATTTAACTCCTTGGGTTTCTAGAAACCGTAGTTTTTATCTGATTTGCCTGAAATTGTAAATATTCTGGTATTTTAGGCTCACAAAAACGTGTATCGGATTAAGTTTTTATCGGTCCATTTGGTAATGCCTCCATATAGACCGACTTCACTTCTTGAGGGTGTAGAAGGCGCACTGATCATGAAAATTGCTTGAAACTCAATGTAAAATTTCCAGATTTTACTTCTACCGATTTAAGATTTCAAATCAAGACGTTATTTTATAATTTTCGTGCCCACTTACATGAGATGTTAATGATTCTTCAAAAACTCAAACAAAAATGGTTCTTATAAATCCAGTATCTGATATAGTCCTCATAGGTGAAATCTTTAAATTTATCTTCGGGAAGTGTCCTCAAGTCCTCCTGAAATTTCAAAGGAAACCCTAATATTTGGTTCATGGTGGTGGGTATTTAAGATTCGGCCCGGCCGAACTTAGTGCTGTATATACTTGTTTTATAAAATTCTCACAAGTCCTTATGACACTTTAATATTATGCCAATGACAAGATTTTCTCTTTGATACAAAATATTTCCAATATCATGACCATAAAGTAAAAAACCACAGTCCTCATTTACCAAGAGACATGTCAATTAAACATAATATTTTACCATCATTTATGTTTTAAGGATATGCCAATTAAATTCCCTTTACAATTGATCTAATCTGTGGTCTCTTAGGTCAATTTGACATTTTGATGTTGAAGATATTTTAGTCCTTTTTTATTTTTCTTTCAAACTATCCTTCCTATTTAAATATAAATGCATATTTGATTTTTATCATGAATGCAGTAGGGTTACAAAAATTGAAAATCGAATCCGATTCGACTAATCGAATTTTTCTAGAAAAAATCCACTTTTTTTACAAAAAAACAAGGAGACTTTTTATAATCTTCAAAATCGAATTAGAGACTTTGATAATTTTAAAAATCGAATTTTAATGTTAAAATCGACTAATCATTTGGATTAAAAGAAAAATATAATCCAAATATTTTAATGATAACTATCATACGACTGATACACGTATCCAGTTTGTTGCCATTTTTAAAATGTTCATATAATTTTTTTCTACACTGAAAGATTAGTTTTCTTTTCTTAGGAAAGAAATTTAATACAAATTAAGTTTTCTTTTGATGCTAAAACAAAATTTTATTGAAGTTAATAAAAATAATTAGATAAAATCTTTACAACAGTGTGTCACAAATTCGGGGGTTTGCTCTTTAAGAAAGTACTTTATAACAATAGGAAAGGGAGCCACCGTGGTGCAATGGTTAGGTTAGGCTATGTTAGGTTAGGTTAGGTGGCAGCCCGATGTAACAGGCTCACCTAGACTATTCAGTCCATTGTGATACCACATTGGTGAACAAAGCAAAGGGAGCCACCGTGGTGCAGTGGTTAGCATGCCCGCCTTGCATACACAAGGTCGTGGGTTCGATTGCTGCTTCGACCGAACACCAAAAAGTTTTTTAGCGGTAGATTATCCCACCTCAGTAATGCTGGTGACATTTCTGAGGGTTTCAAAGCTTCTCTAAATGACTTCACTGCAATGTGGAACGCCGTTCGGACTCGGCTATAAAAAGGAGGTCTCTTGTCATTGAGTTTAACATGGAAACGGGCTGCACTCAGTGATAAGAAAAAAGTTCACCAATGTGGTATCACAATGAACTGAATAGTCTAAGTGAACCTGATATATCGGGCTGCCGCATAACCTAACCTAACAAAAGGGAAAAATTCTTTCTTGAGGAATGTATTTTTTCTATGCGTGTATATTCTCTTCATATTAACATCTCATCGAATCTTGAAAAGAATCTACATCGCATTGATACTCAAAAACAAACAGATTGCTAAAAGTTTATGTGTCTATGGGATGATCCTACTAAATTTTCCCAGGCCTTGTCTGTTGGAATGAGTCCAAGTCGTACCCTAAAATGTAAATTTACTCCTGCCCTTTAATAAGCTTTGACCAACGCTGGGACTTGCCCATATACACCAGGAACGAGTCCTGCATTCTGTCTAGGGGTTGGGTATCTTTAGCACGGTTGTCACAGTTGGTAGAAATCTACAAAAAACAATTTACAAATTTGCCTTAAAATTTCTATAGAAATAAAATTTAGACAAAATGTTCTATAACAGGTTGGCTGATTAGTCCCCGGTCTAACAAATAAAAACACATTTTTTGTCAAAAATTCGTTTTTGTTATTCAACATAGTTCCCTTAAAGAGCGATACAACGATTATACCGACCTTCCAATGTTTTGATACCATTTTGGTAGTACTCCTTCGGTTTTGCCTCAATATAGGCCTCAGTTTCGGGAATCACCTTTTCATTGCAACTAAATTTTTTTCCTGCGAGCATCCTTTTGAGGTCTGAGAACAAGAAAAATTCGCTGGGGGGCAGATCTGGGGAATACGGTGGGTGGGGAAGCAATTCGAAGCCCAATTGATGAATTTTTGCCATCGTTCTCAATGACTTGTGGCACGGTGCGTTGTCTTGGTGGAACAACACTTTTTTATACCCACCACCATAGAATGGTGACGGGGGTATAATGAGTTTGTCATTCCGTTTGTAACACATTGAAATATCGATTTCCGACTATATAAAGTATATATATTCTTGATCAGGGAGAAATTCTAAGACGATATAACGATGTCTGTCTGGCTATCTGTCCGTCTGTCTGTCTGTTGTAATCACGCTACAGTTTTCAATAATGAAACAATCGTGCTGAAATTTTGCACAAACTCGTCTTTTGTCTGCAGGCAGGTCAAGTTCGAAGATGGGCTATATCGGTGCAGGTTTTGATATAGTCCCCATATAAACCGACCTCCAGATTTGGGGTC
Organism: Haematobia irritans; assembly: GCF_050003625.1. Taxonomy (NCBI): domain Eukaryota; kingdom Metazoa; phylum Arthropoda; class Insecta; order Diptera; family Muscidae; genus Haematobia; species Haematobia irritans. Next base: position 196,840,474 of record NC_134398.1, read on the forward strand.
CTGGGCTTATAGAAATCGTAGTTTTTATCCAATTTGCCTGAAATATTAAATCTAGAGGTATTTTATGACTATAAAGAGGTGTGCCAAAAATGGTGAGTATCGGTCCATGTTTTGGTATAGCCCCCATATAGACCGATTTCCCGATTTTACTTCTTGGGCTTATAGAAACCGCAGTTTTTATTAAATTTACCTGAAATTGGAAATATAGAGGTATTGTAGGATCACGAATACGTGTGCCAAAAATTGTGAGTATCGGTCCATATTTTGGTATAGCTCCCATATACACCGATCTCCTTATTTCACTTCTTGGGCTTGGGCCCATATGGACCAATTTCCCGATTTTACTTCTTGGGCTTATAGAAATCGCAGTTTTTATTCAATTTACCTGAAATTGGAAATCTAGGGGTATTGTAGGACCACAAATACGTGTGCCAAAAATTGTGAGTATCGGTCCATGTTTTGGTATGGTCCCCATATAAAACGACCTCCCGATTTAGGGTCTTGGGCTTATAGAAACCGTAGTTTTTATCCACTTTGTCTGAAATTGGAAATCTAGAGGTATTTTAGGACCATAAAGAGGTCTTCCGAAAATGGCGAGTATCGGTCCATATTTTGGTATAGCCCCATATAGATCCATTTCCCGATTTTACTTCTTGGGCTTCTAGAATCCGAAGTTTTTATCCTATTTGCCTGAAATTGGAAATCTAGAGGTATTGTAGGACCACAAATACGTGTGCCAAAAATTGTGAGTATCGGTCCATATTTTGGTATAGCCCCCATACAGACCGATTTCCCGAGATTACTTCTTGGACTTCTAGAATCCGAAGTTTTTATCCTATTTGCCTGAAATTGGAAATCTAGAGTTATTGTAGAACCACATATACGTGTGCCAAAAATTGTGTGTATCGGTCCACATTTTGGTATAGCCCCCATACAGACCGATTTCCCGATTTTACTTCTTGGGCTTCTAGAATCCGAAGTTTTTATCCTATTTGCCTGAAATTGGAAATCTAGAGGTATTTTCGGGTCATAAAGAGGTGTGCCGAAAACGGTGAGTATCGGTCCATATTTTAGTATAGCCCCCATAAGAACGATCTCCCGATTTAACTCCTTGGGTTTCTAGAAACCGTAGTTTTTATCTGATTTGCCTGAAATTGTAAATATTCTGGTATTTTAGGCTCACAAAAACGTGTATCGGATTAAGTTTTTATCGGTCCATTTGGTAATGCCTCTATATAGACCGACTTCACTTCTTGAGGATGTAGAAGGTGCACTGATCAGGAAAATTGCTTGAAACTCAATGTAAAATTTCCAGATTTTACTTCTACAGATTTAAGATTTCAAATCAAGACGTTATTTTATAATTTTCTTGCACACTTATTTTCTTGTTAATGATTCCTCTAAAACTCAAACAAAAATGGTTCTTATAAATCCAGAATCCGATATAGTCTTCATAGGTGAAATCTTTAAATTTATCTTCGGGAAGTGTCGTCAAGTCCTGCTGAAATTTCAAAGGAAACCCTAATATTTGGTTAATGGTGGTGGGTATTTAAGATTCGGCCTGGCCGAACTTAGTGCTGTATATACTTGTTCTTGTTCATATGGGGCCGGTGTGCCGCGATTTCGACCTTCAAACGCTCCAATAACGCCATATAATAGTCATTGTTTATGGTTTTTCCCTTTCCAAGATAATCGATAAAAATTATTCCGTACGCATCCCAAAAAACAGAGGCCATTACTTTGCCAGCGGACTTTTAAGTCTTTTCACGCTTCGGAGACGGTTCACCGGTCGCTGTCCACTCAGCCGACTGTCGATTGGACTCAGGAGTGTAGTGATGGAGCCATGTTTCATCCATTGTCACATATCGACGGAAAACCACCTAACCTAACCTAACCTCCAGACGTCAAATTTTGACACGAATCATTTGAAGGTTGATACTATATAAAAATAATATGCATTTAATACTAGCGACGCCATCTATGTGTCAGACCGGGAACTTATCAGCCAACTTGTTAGAGTTAAAAATTTTGACAAAATTTTCTACAGAAATAATATATTAACACAATTTTCTATGGAAATAAAATTTGTACAAAATTTTCTATAGAAATAAAATTTTGAAAAAATTGTCTACAGAAATAAAATTTGGAAAAGATTTTATATAGAAATAAAATTGTGGCAAAATTTTCTATAGAAATAAATTGTTGACAAAATTTCCTATAGAAATAAAATCTTGGCAAAAGTTTCTATAGAAATAAAAAGTTGACAAAATTTTCTATGTAAATAAAATTTGGACAAATTTTTCCATAAATATAAAATTTTCACAAAATTTCCTATAGAAATAACATTTTGATAAAATTTTTTATTGAAATAAAATGTTGACCAACTTGTATATCGTAATAAAATTTTGATAAAATTTTTTATAGAAATAAAATTTTGACAAAATTTTTTTATAGAAATAAAATTTTGACAAAATTTTTTAAAAAAGTTTTTGACCAATTTTTCTACAGAAACAATAATCAAATTTGAGAAATTGTCTATAGAAATAAAATTTTGACAAAACTCTTTTCATACATAAAATGTTGACAAAGTTTTCTATAGAAGTAAAATTTTGACAAAATTTTCTTTGGAAACAAATTTTTGACTAAAGCTTCTATAGAGAAAAAATTTTGAACAATTTTGACATAACATAATTTTTGGTACAATTTTCTCCAAATCCAACATTTCCAAAGTTGATAACAGTCAAAATGCAGGAAATTCGATGTTTCTTCCATATTGTGAAAAAGTCGAAAACTCAATTTTTTTATTCTGATTAGAATCCCTAGAATGTGCAGAGAGCCCAGGGATGAGATGCATAAGTCATATAAATTTGAATATGCACATGTACAAGCACATAGTACGTCTGTGGTTACATATGTTCAAATGAGTTTTTTTTTTGTGTTTCTTCTCTTTGCAAATTGAATCAGCTGAATTGATTTTATGACATCGCTTAGAAATTATGTCAAAATTGTATTTGTAGAAAAAGTTTGAAACGTTGATTATTGATATTATTAGTATTGTTGATAAATTAAGATATATTATTTAAAATAGCATACATTTCCCCTGCCCCGTCCGACTTTCCTTACTTGTTTTTTACCTGTTAATGCAAGGCAAACAAATTCATCCTACACCCTCAAAAAAATCGCTTCTTTAACATATGTTCCAAACATATTTCGCAGGAAGCACATATATTATTGGATACTGCCGAAATATTAATATGTTTGTTTTATGTGAACATATTATATGTTTGGAAGCATTTTGAGCCCAAAAATAGTATATGCTTGGAAGAATTTTTCACAAAGACGATTGTGCTCATTCCCTAACATACTCGTAATTTTCACTTCCACGAATTTTTTTAGTTCTTGGCACCTTTTTCTGTAATACAAATAATGTTGAAGAAATTATTCACTTTTATAAATTTTTTAAATTTTACCTTTCGCCTGCACGGAGAATCGAACCGAGGACCATACAGTTTGTAAGCCAACACACTATCCACTGGGCTATGTAGCTGTTATAGTCACCAGTAGATAATTATCGTTATAAGTTACATTTATATAGCATAGTTTGCAGCGCCCACGAGCTTATGCAAACATAACATTATTTAACAGAAACATACATTTGTTTGCCACGTGGAGCAGTGGTTAGCATGTCTGCCTTGCATGCAAAGGGCGTGGGTTCAATCCCTGCTCCGACCGAACACTTTTTTTATACCCTCCATCATAGGATGGGGGTATATTAACTTTGTCATTCCGTTTGTAACACATCGAAATATTGCTCTAAGACCCCATAAAGTATATATATTCTGGGTCGTGGTGAAATTCTGAGTCGATCTAAGCATGTCCGTCCGTCCGTCCGTCCGTCCGTCCGTCTGTTGAAATCACGCTAACTTCCGAACGAAACAAGCTATCGACTTGAAACTTGGCACAAGTAGTTGTAATCGATGTAGGTCGGACGGTATTGAAAATGGGCCATATCGGCCCACTTTTACGTATAGCCCCCATATAAAGGGACCCTCAGATTTGGCTTGTGGAGCCTCTAACAGAAGCATATTTCATCCGATCCGGCTGAAATTTGGTACATGGTGTTGGTATATGGTCTCTAACGACCACGCAAAAATTGGTCCATATCGGTCCATAATTATATATAGCCCCCATATAAACCGATCCCCAGATTTGGCTTGCGGAGCCTCAAAGAGAAGCAAATTTCATCCTATCCGGCTGAAATTTAGTACATGATGTTGGTATATGGTCTTTAACAACCATGCAAAAATTGGTCGACATCGGTCCATAATTATATATAGCCCCCATATAAACCGATCCCCAGATTTGGCTTGCGGAGCCTAAAAGAGAAGCAAATTTCATCCGATCCGCCTGAAATTTGGTACATGATGTTGGTATATGGTCTCTAACAACCATGCAAAAATTGGTCCACATCGGTTCATAATTATATATAGCCCCCATATAAACCGATCCCCAGATTTGGTTTGTGGAGCCTCTAAGAGAAGCATATTTCATCCGATCCGGCTGAAATTTGGTACATGGTGTTGGTATATGGTCTCTAACAACCATGCACAAATTGGTCCATATCGGTCCTTAATTATATATTGCCCCCATATAAACCGATCCCCAGATTTGGCTTGTGGAGCCTCTAAGAGAAGCATATTTCATCCGATCCGGCTGAAATTTGGTACATGGTGTTGGTATATGGTCTCTAACAATCATGCAAAAATTGGTCCACGTCGGTCCATAATTATATATAGCCCCCATATAAACCGATTTCCAGATTTGGCTTGCGAAGCCTCAAAGAGAAGCAAATTGCATCCGATCCGGCTGAAATTTGGTACATGGTATTGGTATATGGTCTCTAGCAACCGTGCAAAAATTGGTCCACATCGGTCCATAATTATATATAGCGCACATATAAACCGATCCCCAGATTTTGGTTGCGGAGCCTCTAAGAGAAGCATATTTCATCCGATCCGGCTCAAATTTGGTACATGGTATTGGTATATGGTCTCTAGCAACCGTTCAAAAATTGGTCCATATCGGTCCATAATTATATATAGCCCCCATATAAAACGTTCTCCAGATTTGACCTCCGGAGCCTCTTGGAGGAGCAAAATTCATCCGATCCGGTTCGAATTAGGAACGTGGTGTTAGTATATGGTCGCTAACAACCATACCAAAATTGGTCCAATCACACAAAAATTGGTCCATATCGGTTCATAATCATGGTTGCCACTAGAGCCAAAAATAATCTACCAAAATTTTATTTCTATAGAAAATTTTGTCAAAATTTTATTTCTAGAGAAAATTTTGTTAAAATTTTATTCGGTTCATAATAAAATTTTCATCATTGTCAAAATTTTATTTCTATAGAAAATTTTGTTCAAAAGTTTATTTATATAGAAAATGTTGTTAAAATTTTATTTCTGTAGACATTTTTGTCAACATTTTGTTTCTATAGAAAATCGAGCCAAAAATAATCTACCAAGATTTTATTTCTATAGAAAATTTTGTCAAAAGTTTATTTCTATAAAAAATTTTGTTAAAATTTTATTTCTGTAGACATTTTTGTGAAAATTTTCTTTCTATAGAAAATTTTGTGAAAATTTTTATTTCTATAGAAAAGTTTGTGAAAATTTTATTTCTATAGAAAATTTTGTTAAAATTTTATTTCTGTAGAAAATTTTGTCAAAATTGTATGTCTACTTTGTCAAACTGAATTATATACGTATTGGATCGATCTTTTTTGATTTAATATATACCACGTATGGACTTACATACAATTTAGAAGATGGTGTTAGGAGGTTTTAAGATACCTTGCCATCGGCAAGCGTTACCGCAACTTAAGTAATTCGATTGTGGGTGGCAGTGTTTAGAAGAAGTTTCTACGCAATCCATGATGGAGGGTACATAAGCTTCGGCCTGGCCGAACTTACAGCCGTATATACTTGTTTTTTTTTTTTTTAATTTACACATTTATATTTATACTATATTAAGTTTTTATAATAAAACTTCGAAATTAAAAATTAAATTAAAATTATTAAAGATTTATAGTCAGTAACAGTGCTTGATATAAACGAAATTGACTGATTTTTGGATAAAATATTATTTTTTATTGCAAAAATAACAATTTTGTAACAAAAAACCGTTTTTGTTTTTCTTTAATAATTCATTTTAAAGAAAAAGACTTTTTAAATTGTTTTAGCTGCAAAACTCGAACTTAATGCCCGCTTTTATATTTGAAGGTGTCCGTCAACTCCTCGTGGACTACTTATTAATAAAGAGGAGCTAAACTTTGTTTTTATACATTTTACTGTGTAATTTTTCACTATTTCCTCCTTATTTTATTTTACTGTCCCAACTCTAAAAAGAGTATAGTGCCCTTTCGTTATTTTTACGAAGACTCCTGATTTCTTTTAACGAACCAAGAAAAAAATTGTGCCCATAATGCCAAAATGATAAACAACACACATGTCCACACATACATAAAATACTGCTCTCAAGGCGAACACATATGTTGTTTGTTTTTCAAATGTATATTCTCTTGGTTCCGAATATCTATTCTCTTTATTCAAATTAAATAATATTTAGACTTAAGCATATCAAATGTTTGGCCTTATCATAAAACAGTTTTCCGAAACAACATACAAGCGGTTTCACAGAAATTGTTCTCTTTTGATTCTTTCGCTGTGTTATGTTGATATCTTTCGTCAACTCTCCCGGTTTCCATTTCTATTTCTTTCTCTATACTCTCTCTCTCTCTCTCTCTGTCGCTCTCTGAATGAAATATCACAACATATATATGTTTACTCGAAATTTGTAAATTTATATATGTTTACATTCACACATATTATTTTTATGAAACATTCATGCCCCAAACATAATATATTCTAACATATTAACATATGTGTCCCAAACATTTAGTGTTAGTTTAGGAACATTACATGTTTGCCCTTAAATATATTGTGATTAAAAGTTGTGCCCGAAACACATTTTGTTTATATCGGAGCATATGAAAAACATATTTTTCTAACAGTGTATAAACTCAAATTCATCCTATACTATCAAAATTGTTATCATTAAAAGCAAAGTTAATTATCCAGCTCGTCATAGATTAAATTAAGTTAGAAATATTTTTCTAGTTTTTTTTTAATCCCATATCCTATAGAAAAACATATTACTGTTTAATCAAGTGTTGATAATATTTATTATGTATGTAATCCTATATCATTTTTTACATGTTCCGCGAAAATTCAACTGAGTTCTAACTTTTTTTGGCATGGTTCTGACCATACATCACAAAATGATTTTTTGTTTTGTTATTTTCAACTTTATTCGATTTATTTTAATTTAAGTTTAGTTGGAAATAGTAAAAAAACAAACACACACACAAAAGCACCAAATCTGAGTTAGCATATGCAAAAAAAAAAAAAAATCATGACTTAAAGTTGAACTGATGATGGTGGATGGTGGTCGCTGTTGGCTGAAACATGAATTCTATGCACAAAATGCAATTATGCATACATGCTAGCATTCATTTCGCCTCGCTTTTTTAGAGTTCAAAACATAAATAGATGCTAAAAATCCCAGTCACGTTTAAATAAAATTAATTACTTACAACGTTATCGCACAACTATCGCTAACAAAGTGCATTTTATAAATTGCACGTATAAGTTTGGGACATGATAAAGTCCTGCAGAGCCCATTCCTATGGCATTTCCGCCGGCCATTCATCCGAGCCACATTTGCTATACGAATTTCACTTGATCATGAATGGACTAGATGGTTGGTGATGGCGAAAGGCCAAGGCTATGCCGATACCAAAGCAATTGCCACAAGTGTCATATCTATAGCGAATGCCGGTATATTTTAACTCATAGATGGATAAGGCTATATTGGCTATTACAGATATGGGGCGAGAGGAAAGATATGATCTAAGGTTAGGTTTAAATGACAGCCAGCATTATATCAAACTCACTTAGACTTAGACTCAGTCCATTGTGATATATTCCCTTTCCTCCGCGGGTACCCAGTGACATACCAACCGATTCTAGACCTCCTAAGATATATAAGCTTGCTCCTGGAATTAGGAACTAGCCTCGTTAACTCATAAAGTTAGCAATTCTCTTGTATATTCCTGTGGCCATGCATCCATTTTCGATGAATATTTTACTGCCATATCAGTTAGAGGTTTTCGGCAGTCTATGGCCGTTTTGGAGTATAGGGACACAGAGTCGAAGTTTCTTTTGCGGTTTGCCTGTCTAAGAATATATTTCTATCAACATTTGTTGGAACAATAATTCTCAGCCTATTTGTCAATTCATTAATTTTAGCCTGACAATACAATTTTCTTAAGTATACTCTAAAGCCCACTTGCCCATTCAATTTAGAACCATCGGTATGGGGATCTATAAAAGTTTTCTTTTTTAGGACCTGTGGGAATTCGAATTTTTTGTAATAAAGGGATTTTACTAGAGTGCGATTCACCGCTGTTCGCACCTCTGGTATTCTTTTAAGAACTCAAATGTGACTTTGCAAGTCAATCATCCCGATAGCTCTTTGTTGAATATATAAATGCGATTTAAAATGACAATTTTTACCCTGACTGCTAATTCTACATCATCTGGCAATACCACCACTTGTATTCTTTCTTTTTCTAAGAAAACCAGAAGGTTGTTTTACAGCAACATTACAAAGAATATGTGATAGAACCACGGTAACAGTTACCACAGCTGGTAGAATTCTACCAAAAATATTAGATTGCAAGAATTCTTGATATTTTGGTAGATTTTATAAAATATTCTTCTCTAAATGATAGGGTTTTTTTTTAATTTTTTATAGGAATAAAATTTTGACAATAGTTTCTAGAGAAATAAAATTTGGAGAAATTTTCTTTAGAAATAAAATTTGGACAAAATTTTCTATCGAAATAAAATTTGCACACAATTTTTTCTAGGAATAAAATTATTTTGAAAATGTTTGTTTTTTTGAAAAATTTTTATTGCCTATAGACAACATTCTATGGATTAAAATACAATTGTGACAACATTTTCTATAAAAATAACATTTTGACAAAATCTTTTATAGAAAAAAAATTTCAAGTAATTTCCTATAGAAATAAAATTTTGACAAAATTTTCTATAGAAATACAATTTCGACAAAATTTAATATATAAATAAATTTTTGGCAAAATTCTTTCAAGAAATAAACATTTGACAAAATTTTCTATAGAAATAAAATTTTGACAAAATTTTCTATAGAAATAAAACATTGGCAAAATTTTCTATATAAATTAATTTTGACAAAATGTTATATAGAAATGATATTTTCTATAGAAATAAAATTTGGACAAAATTTCCTTTAGAACTAAATTTTGACAAAATATACTATACAACTAAATTTGGACCAAATTTTCTATAGAGATAAAATTTTGCCAAAATTTTCTATGGAAATCAAATGTTGAGAAGATTTTCTATGGAAATATTTTTTTTAAAAAAATTTTATGGAAACAAAATTTTCTATAGAACTAAATTTGGACAACATTTTCTATAGAACTAAATTTGGACAACAATTTCAATAGAAATAAAATTTTGACAAAATTTTCTATAGAAATAAAATTTCGACAAAATTTAATATAGAAATAAAATTTTGGCAAAATTCCTTCTAGAAATAAACATTCGACAAAATTTTCTATAGAAATACAATTTTGACAAAATTTTCTATAGAAATAAAACATTGGCAAAATTTTCTATAGAAATAAAATTTCGACAAAATTTTCTATAGAAATAAAACATTGGCAAAATTTTCTATATAAATAAATTTTGACAAAATGTTATATAGAAATGATATTTTCTATAGAAATAAAATTTGGACAAAATTTCCTTTAGAACTAAATTTTGACAAAATATACTATACAACTAAATTTGGACCAAATTTTCTATAGAGATAAAATTTTGCCAAAATTTTCTATGGAAATCAAATGTTGAGAAGATTTTCTATGGAAATAATTTTTTTAAAAAAATTTTATGGAAACAAAATTTTCAATAGAACTAAATTTGGACAACATTTTCTATAGAACTACATTTGGACAACAATTTCAATAGAAATAAAATTTTGACAAAATTTTCTACCGAAGTGAAATTTTGACAACATTTTCTACAGAAAAACAATTTTGAAAAAATTTTATATAGGAATAAAATTTTGAGAAAATGTTCGTTTTGTTTTGTTATTGTTGGTTTTGTTCTTTAATCATTGTTGTTGTGTTTGATTTCAGCTTAAAACCATGCATTGACTAAACTACAAGTATAGCTTAACCGACAGAGGAAATGAATATTTGGGCAAAGACCAATAGACTGCAAGATGGTTGGATGGACGCACGTTTCGTAATTACCACATTCCTCATCAGCATCCTCTACTTGCAGCAAAACTATCAACCAATTGTCAGAATAAATTCAGGCAGTTCATTAAACCCAACAATGAACCACACTTGAACCTTCCGAAAAAAAGTTTTACATGATAGCCGGCTTATGCCGAAATAAATTCGTACAAACATATCTCTATCAACTAATTATCAAAATAATTTCAGGCAGTTCATTAAACCCAACAATGAACCTTCCGAAAAAAGGTTTGACATGGTAGCCGGCTCTCTTGGTTAAGCTACACTTGTAGTTTAGTCAATGCATGGTTTTAAGCTGAAATCAAAAACAACAACGGAATAAAATTTTGATAAAATTTTCTACAGAAATAAAAATTTGACAAAATTTTCTATAGGAATAAAATTGTGACAAAGTTTTCTAAGAAATAAATTATATAGATATGATATTTTGAAAAATTTTATAGAGAAATAAAATTTTGACATCAAAATTAAAAAAAAGAAAAGTTAATTATCTAGCTCGTCATAGATTAAATTAGGTTAGAAATATTTTTCCAGTTTTTTGTTTTTTATTTAACATATGAAAAAACATATTACTGTTTAATCAAGTGTTGATTATAATTATAATAGAGGGAGAGAGAGAGAGAGAGAGAGAGAAATAAATAAATAGAGAAATAAAATATTGACAAATTTTTCTACCAAAATAAAATTTTCAAAAAATTTTATAGAAAAAAATTTTGACTAAATTTTCTATAGAAGTAATATTTTGAAAAAATTTTCTATGGAAATAAAACATTGGCAAAATTTTCTATATAAGTAAAATATTGACACAATTTTCTATTGATATACAATTTTCAAAAAAATTTCTATAAATTCAATATCTTTATAAATTTGAATTTTTAATTGGATAGATTATAATATTGCAGATTCTGAAATAAAATAAAGACTAACCACAAAAATTTTATTAAAAACTTCAAAATAAAATTTTTTATTTTTTGTAGATTGGTAACATTTTCTTAAATTTTTAGTATGTCATTTTTGGCAACCGTGGATAGAACTCCTCCTTTACGAGTGCCTTTGTTAACATAGCTTTGAATTTTTGCTTCTCCTAAAGGGTGGTACGGTCAAAATTTGGTCAAGGGAAAACGCATGTAAATCGGTGAAATCGTTTATTTAAAAAATCAAATTAAATTTCTTTTTCAAGTTCAATTAGTATAAAATTCAGGAAAAATATTCAGTTAGGCTTTCGCTTTTCCAAATCCGAATTGCCGGGCCTCACGCTTGACACCTGCCATCAGATTTTGTACAGCCACCTTGTCCACCTTCTTCGCCGCAGAAAGCCAGTTTGCCTTGAACTGCTGCTTGTCCTTAGCAGTTTTTTTGGTCTTCTTTAGGTTCCGCTTGACAATAGCTCAGTATTTCTCAATTGGGCGGAGCTCTGGCGTGTTGGGAGGGTTCTTGTCCTTGGGAACCACCTGCACGTTGTTGGCGGCGTACCACTCCATGGCCTTTTTACCGTAATGGCAAGATGCCAAATCCGGCCACAACAGTACGGAACAAACGTGTTTCTTCAGGAAAGGCAGCAGACGTTTATTCAAAAACTCTTTCACGTAAATTTCGTGGTTGACAGTCCCGGAAGCTATGAAAATGCTGCTTTTCAAACCACAGGTACAGATGGCTTGCCAAACCAGATATTTCTTTGCGAACTTTGACAGTTTTATGTGCTTGAAAATATCTGCTACCTTTCCCCTTCCTTTTGCCTTTGCTTGTAGTCGGCTTTGACGTAGGTTTCGTCGTCCATTACCACGCAGTCAAACTTCGTCAGCATCGTCGTGTACAGCCTCCGGGATCGCGCTTTGGCCGTCGTATTTTGTTTATCATCGCGATTTGGAGTCACTACCTTCTTGTAAGTCGATAGTCCGGCTCGTTTTTTTGGCTCGATGCACGGTTGTAGACGATACACCCAGCTTATTTGCGGCATCTCGGAGAGAGAGGTTAGGGTTTCGCTTGAAACTACCGGCAACTCTCTTTGTCGTCTCAGCGGCTTCCGGTTTTCGATTTCCCCCCGATCCAGACTTCCTGGCTGTCGACAAACGTTCCCCAAACACTTTAATTACATTTGTAACGGTTGATTTGCAACTTTTAGCGATTTTGCCAGCTTTGCGTGCGAGTAGCTCGGATTTTCGCGATGCGCGAGCAAAATTTTGATACGCTGCTCTTCTTGCTTGGACGGCATTTTGACAACTGAAGAGTGAATTCCAAAATCAAAATAGGAGCAACATTCTACACACACACACCTTCAAAATGAGGGGTGTTCAGGTTTTTAAAATCCAAAATTGAAAGAAATAGGTCAAGTTTATATTAACCAAATTTTGACCGTATCACCCTTTATTATAGAGAGAGAGAAATAAATAAATAAACAAATAGAGATATAAAATTTTGACAAAATTTTGTACCAAAATGAAATTTTCAAAAAATTTCATAGAAATAAAATTTTGACAAAATTTTCGATATAAATAATATTTTGAAAAAGTTTTCTATAGAAATAAAACAGTGGCAACATTTTCTATATAAATAAAATTATGACACAATTTTCTATTGATATACAATTTTCAAAAAATTTTCTATAAATTCAATATCTTTATAAATTTGAATTTTTAATAGGATGGTTATAATGGATATAATATAATATTGCAGATTGTGAAATAAACTTCTGAAAAAAAAATAAATACTAACCACAAATATTTTATCAAAAACTTCAAAATACAATTTTTTTTAGTTTTTGTAGATTGAAAACATTTTCTTAAATTTTTGGTAAGTCATTTTTGGCAACCGTGGATAGAACTCCTCCTTTACGAGTGCCTCTGTTAACATACCTTTGAATTTTCTTCTCCTTGAGTGGCTGGAATAGATCTTTATAATTTCGTCTATTATCCTCAGTATCCTTTTAATAAATATTCAGAGTTGACTTCTTCGCATTCTGCAGGATTAAATTAGTCGGATTCGCGGGACTTTAGCTCTTTCCCAAAGACCCTGTACTATTATGGATGTATTGGTGGCTTTGGTATCTTTAGTTGATGGTGCCGTTGTTATCATACGATTAAAAGCTTACAACAAAGTTCCAGTTTTTTTTTTCTTATATTTTGGAGTAGCATTTCTGGTTGCTGAATCAATCGCAGTGGCAGTGGTAGTAATGCTCCTGATGCCTGCGCTATTTCTATATTTATATGTATGTTCACTTCAGTGAATTCTATATGTATGTATATGTGAGTTGGCAGTTAGTATGAGGATGTCCAAATAAACTGTGGCAGCAGCATATTCGAAAAAGTTTTGCTGCGGCAAATGACACTATGCCACATTAAAACAGAAAAACTAAAAAAAATATATATAAGAGTATTTTGCGCCAAAAAATCAAAACGACCAAAAAACATCATCGAAGAACCAACCAACGATCCGCATGTAATTTATGACAACATTTTACAAAGGTCGAGTTAAATGCCATATTTTAACTGACACTATAGCAAAACGGGAGCATTGAGGGTACATACATGGAAAATAGGATGAATGTGCCCGAAAACAAAAGAACTGAGTGTAATATTGAAGAGACACATAGAAACAAGATATAAATATAGAAAATTTTTTTAAATTATTTATTTAAATTATAAGAGATTTTTAAATTGTTTATGTTTATTCTAAATTTATTTAACTATTATAGATATTCAGAATATTAAATATTTTGGAATATGAGTTTTTTTTCATGTACCTATACATTGTCTGGTATGCATTATAAATTTTTAAAAAATTCTATATTAAATATTTTTGAAGTTAAGTTTTTTTTTTCTATGTACCAAATATTCATTGTCTGATTGGCAGTGCTTGCCTTATCTGTTTACAAATTGAAGAGCTGTGATTCCCAAAAATTTTTTTTTCAGACATAAAAAGACTACCCCCAAACAATTTTCCAGTGACAACCAAGATTCACGTTGTCCGCTGTAATAAAAAAATAGAAAAAAAAAATCCGAAACATGTGGACAATGTTCACCTCGTAACATTTGTTTTTTATGTGACGCGGTGCACCAATTGAAAACAGAATATGACGTCTGGTTATTATTTAATGTTACGCATTTTTCCATTAAGCACAAAAAAAAAAGATTATTCTTCAAACTGTCAACCATGGCGGAACAAAATATTCGTTGAATAAAAGATGGAAAAAATTTAGGGCGAACCATATTCCTGAAGGAGCTCAGGCTTCAGGAATATCGTTCGTCAAGGAATAGGGTCAATAGCTACATTAAAGCGGCCAAGGTTATTCATTATTTTTTTAGAAATGTGCATTGAGGATTTTGCTAGATTTTTAAGTTTTTTTATAGTTTTAGAATTTTTCGTGTTAGTGCCTTAGCAATTTTTGATGTATGTAATTAATATTTTAAATCTCATTATTGCTCTACTTTATATATCTATCAACATATGGCCCATGGGGGCTCAGTTTGATTAAATAAATAAATATAAATATAAATATAAATATAAATATAAATATAAATATAAATATGGATGTTTTTATTATATTCGACCTGTATATAGATTTTCCAATTGATAATTGTTGATAAAAACGAGCTCGAGGTCTGGATGATTAATTTTTATTTATTCAATATTTCGTCTTTTCATTGAAAGACTTCATCGGGAAAATTTTTGAAAAGAACAAAAAATAAAAAAAATAGCTAACGACGGTGTCTGTTGCATTAGTAATGCAACAGACACCGTCGTTAGCTATTTTTTTTATTTTTTGTTCTTTTCAAAAATTTTCCCGATGAAGTCTTTCAATGAAAAGACGAAATATTGAATAAATAAAAATTAATCATCCAGACCTCGAGCTCGTTTTTATCAACAATTATCAATTGGAAAATAAATATAAATATATATATAAATATAAATATAAATATAAATATAAATATAAATATAAATATAAATATAAATATAAATATAAATATAAATATAAATATAAATATAAATATAAATATAAATATAAATATAAATATAAATATAAATATAAATATAAATATAAATATAAATATAAATATAAATATAAATATAAATATAAATATAAATTTCATAGGGCAGTAGACTCGAGAAGTAAATGGGGGGTTATACGGGATATAAGTGTTGGTAAGTCGTACCTTAAGGATAGGATTCAAACAGTTTATAGTGGAGGCGATAGATCGGGACCTCTACCTGTATATAAGGGTGTGCCACAGGGGTCCATCATAGGTCCGTTATTATTCTCACTATATGCCAACGATCTCCCCCTACAATTAGAGCATTGCAAGACTGTCATGTATGCTGATGACGTCCAGGTTTTCCTGAGCGGCAATGTTGGCTGTATCAGGGACACTGTAGAGAGGCTTAACAATGATCTTAACCGTGTATTTAATAGGGCGAAGGCTAACGGATTATTGCTGAACCCTACCAAATCGGAATGCCTTATAATACACAGGAACAAGCATTTCCACCCACATGCGCCGGATATTATTATAAATGATCAGAAGGTGGATGTTGTCACCAGAGCGAAGAATTTTGGAGTAATTTTCACTAGTTGACTTAGTTGGACAGATCATGTCAATTCTGCTGCGGGCCAGACTTATGCTAGGTTAAGAGCGCTGTGGTTTAGCCATTCCTATACGCCACTGAACATACGAATTCTCTTGGCGAAAACTTTACTGGTACCAGGACTGATTTATGGCTGTGAACTTTTTGCTAATTGTGACTCGGGGCGTCTACGGAGGTTAAACGTTGCCTTCAATAGCATCATCCGTTATGTGTATGGACTGAATAGGCGACAACGTGTCACCCATCTAGCGAATTCTCTGTATGGATTTAGTTTTCAAAGGCTTTGATATTTTTGCAGAAACTTATAGTAAAACGGACACCGGATAACTTGTATTGCAAATTGAGATTCACAAGATCAAGCAGAGGAAGAAAAATAATACCATTTAGGCGTCGATGTCTTGTTTCCGAATGACATTTCTTTATCAATACAATACGTCTTTGGAACACATTTCAAAGCAACATACAAAGCATCAGCAACCCCTTTATTTTTAAAAAGCGAATACTTCAATTGTATCGGAATTAATTTACATCTATCTTGTCCTTCATAAACATCTGTTTTACATACTATCACGTCTTTGCATTTAAATGTTAAATTTTCTACGATATTATTATAAATACTAATAACATTTTACTTTTCAAAAATCATTAATTATATAAATTATTACTATTTAAAAGAAATGTTTTTCCTCAATTTTTTTATAAAATTTCCCATTATATTAATTATTGTAATCCTAGTTAAAATGGATATTATTTCAACTATTGAAATCTGCACTATAATTATAAGACATTGTCTTGCTGTGTAGAAATATACAAATAAATAAATAAATAAATAAATAAATAAATAAATAAATAAATAAATAAATAAATAATTTAATCATATACATTTTTATTAATTTTACCCTTCGTCACTCTTATGGCACAGGGTATAATAAATTTGTGCATTTGTATGTAACGCCACGAAGAACCTTTCTGAGGCCCACCGTTTAGTACACCGATCGTCTATTAAATTCTGAGTCGATGAACTTTTGCACGGTAATTAGAGAGCCAGAATTTAAATATGGGGGTCTCTTTACATTGGGGGCTACATACAAGTATGAACCGATATGGAGCATTTTTTGTGTGATTTGGGATCGGTTAATCTGATGGCTGTGGACCGATATGTACCAAGTTTGGCATGGTTGTTGGCGGTCATATACTAGCACAATGTACCAAATTTCAACCGAATCGGATGAATGTCTCCGGAGGTCAGATCTGAGGATCGTTTTATATGGGAGCTATATATAATTATGGATCGATATGGACTAATTTTGTTGGTGTCCATATACTTACACAAAATACAAAATTTCAACTGAATCCTTTGAAATTTGCCTATATTGGGGCTATATAAATTGGATCGATATGGACCAATTTTTGTATGGTTATTAGAGACTTTATACTCACATCATTACGGAGGCTCAGCAGGTAAAATATGGGAATCGGTTTATATAGAATCGGTATTATTATGAACCGATATGGATAAATTTTCGCACGGCTGTTAGATACCATATAATAACACTACGTAGCCTATTTCGACGGGATCGAATGAAATTCGTTTCTCTAAAGGACTTCACAAGTCACATGTGGGGGTCAGTTTATATGCACTGAAAAAAAAAAGCATGCCCGGTTCCAAAGATTTTGTCTTTACTTTAAAAATTTTGGTATTGATTCCGAGCCAAAGAAGCGGAGAATACAAGTAAGGATACTTTTAAGACACAATTCTCTTTTAAATGTGGGTTTTGTGTACTTGTTTCTAGGAAGCAAATTTTAATTTTTCGCTTTTTCAGCTTTTTTTCTTCATATGCTATCAAAGTCATTTAAAACGAGTTAACGACAACTTTATTTTCCAAATTCAGACTCGACTTCCTGTAGAAATTATGCTATGTCTCAAGTAAAAAACTTCTTTAAAATAAAGTTTTAAAAAACAAAAACAAAATAATGTTGTTTTTCTTATTTTAAAGATAATTTCGTTGTTTGAAGGAAAAATTTGGAGTTAAAAATTGCAAGAATGTTTTTTTGGCGCATTTGGGGTAAAATGTAAAAATTTTAAGAAATTCTTAAGTATTTTGTTTGAAATACGGACATTTGTGAATAACTTTTCCCCTTTTTTAGTCCATTTAACCAACCTACGCAAAAAATTGTTAATGTAATTCCCTTATTTTCACAAAACACATTAAGTTCATGAGCTAAAATTGAGTTTAAGTGACTTTAGTGTCCTCGAGGGTTCACTTTTTTAGTGTACGTTTGGTTTTTTGAATGGAAAATGTATAGTCAAATTAAAAACTTCAATTTGAATTTTCAGTGCTTTTTATTGGTTGTAAAAACCATCGATACACCGAATAACGATGTTATCATTTTGGGGTTCTCAAAGTGTTCGTTTAACTATCGAAAAAGGGTATAAAATATTGTTTTCATGACGCTTTGAAAACGTTGTTAAATACGATCGATACACCGTAGAATGATGTTATCATTTTGGGGTTGTAATAACGTTTTTTTCCACCGTGTATCAACCGTTTACAATGCTTTTACAACGCTTTTACAATGGTTTTTTATACCCTAAACCACATAGTGGTCAGGGTATAATAAGTTTGATCGGCCAAAAAATGTGCCTACCAGAAATATTGATTTTAGACCCCATAAAATATATAGCGATCGACTCAGAATCACCTCCTGAGTCGATCTAGCGCTTGGTGTCCGTCCGTCCGTCTGTCCATGTATTTGTTGTTCACAGGATTCCGGTCGCAATTATTAACCGATTTTGATGAAATTTGGTACAGGGAGTTTTTTGGGCACAAGGACGACATAGCTCCCATATGTATGTTTCGCCCGATTTCGACAAATGGGGTCACATTGCGCTTTTTTTCAAACGGATCGTCACCAAATTTGGCAAAAGCTAATCTTTTCCATCGCCCTTCAAGTCTGCAAAATTTCATCCAAATCGGTTCAGATTTAGATATAGCTCTCATATATATGTATCGCCCGATTTTTTAAATTTGGCCATAAAACCCTTATTTATCAACCGATCTTACTCTAATTTGGCTAAATGTAGTCTTATATAGCACTAACTATATGTGCAAAAAATTATCGAAATAGGTTCAGATTTAGCTATAGCTCCCATATATATGTACCGCCCGATTTTCCCAAATTTGGCCATAGAACCCTTATTTATTAACCGATCTTACTAAAAGTTGGCTAGATCCAGTCTTCTATAGTACTAACTATATATGCACAATTTCATCGAAATCGGTTCAGATGTAGATATAGCTCCCCTATATGTATCATCCGATTTTGAAAAATTCGCCCCTAATAACCTTATGTTTGACCATACAGGCCTCATTTCTTAACTAATCTTACTCAAATCTTGCACAAGGTGACCTTTTGTAGTATTAATCAAACCAGCAAAATATTATGCAAATTGGTTCAGATTTAGATATAGCTTCCATACATATGCATCGCTCGATTTTTCCAAATTTGGCCATAGTACTCTTATTTATTAACCAATGTTACTCAAATTTCAAATTTAGATGTACTAGCCGATCGTACTTATACGTAATTGTAGCTCTTACATAAGAATATTGCTCGATTTTTACAAATTTGTATTTATTACCCACACTAATTTAACGATTTTCTCTTTTTTAATAATGGGCTCAATATTAGTGGCATACTAACTCCGTAGGTGCAATATCAACACAGCCAGTGTTGCTAGAAGTAGGGGAAATTCCCTATATGTAGGGTTTTTCTAATGTTTAGCGTCTTGTAGGGACGTAGGGCCACAATGTAGGACATTTTCACTCAACACAATATGTAATAATTTTTACATTTTGGCGGCTCTAGAGGAGGAAATAGAAGCCGGCAAGGCATGATCTTTAACAGTGTGTGGTGAACTTTATTCCTGTAGAGAATTCTATTTCTATAGAACATTTTGTCAAAATTGTACTTCTATAGAAAGTTTTTTCAAAATATTATTTCCATAAAAAATTTTCTCAAAATTTTAGTTCTGTGGAATTTTTTCTCAAAATTTTATTTCTATAGAATTTATTGTCAAAATTTTATTTCTATAGAAAAATTTCTCACAAAAATTTGTTTATAGAAACTTTTTCCAAAATTTTATTTTTATAGAGATTTAACAAAAAAGATTACTAATTTGGGTAGAATTCTACCAACTGTGGCAACCGTGGTGGTAATACAAATTTATATTCTAAGTTATATACGTTGCATGTTCATGTTCTAAGATAATAAAGTACTTAGAACCATAAATTTTTTTTAAATTTATCGAAAAATATAGTATTTTCCGTGGCAACATTGACTATGAGCTATAGTCAGATCGACACAAAGCACCCATAGACATGTACACCTTAATTTTCTTAAATATGCAACTGCGGTTTATCTCCCAGACCTATATGTTACCCCACAAATGCTTACGATTACTAATTCTGTAATGGTGGTTTAGGGTATGATATAGTCGGCCCCGCCCGACTTTCTACTTTACTTACTTGTTCTGAATTATTGAAGTCAAGTTGACCTTAGCCCAAACATTTTTTCTTTCCCATACCCATTTTTAAGTGAAATCACTTAATTATATGGCCAATACGATTTCATTGAAATGTTTAACGACTTTTGGACAAGGAAAAAAACTTTATATTAACTAAATGGGTCTTCTATGCTAAGCAAAATTTGCATTCGTATTTTAAAGACATGAAATCTTTGACCTCACGACAATATTTTTTTTCAGTGCAAGAGGCTCCGGTGGTGAAATATGGGGATCGGTTTATATGGGGTCTATATAAATTGGTTCGATATGGACCAATTTTTGTATGGTTATTACAGACTTTATACTTACACCACCATGAAGGCTCCGCAGGTAAAATATGGGAATCGGTTTATATAGGGGCTATAGGCTATATATTATTATAGACCGATATGGATAAATTTTTGCATGGTTGTTACAGTCCATATACTAACACTACGTACCAAATTTCGACGAGATCGGATGAAATTTTTTCTAAAGGGCTGTACCACAGTAGTGCTCAAGGGTATGAAAATTTTGAAGCAACAATTATAAACTTTATTTTAAATTAATTTTTTTCATTATTTTAAAGAAATTTGTCCTTAATATTGTGTAAATAGTGTATCGTAAAATTTAGGTTGTGTAATCTTTAATATCACGTAAATATTATTTACAGTGTGAGAAAATATGAACATGAACCATGACAGGGGCAACCTTGAAGTAATGCGAAAGCGGTTCCGAGGTGGAATATATACCACAGTATGAGATGGAATGGGTATACGGCATGTGGAACAAGTGGTGCGTAGATAACAAGAGGTGCGTTTTGCCATCCTCACCCGCCAAAAAATATACATATAAAATTATACATATATGCGTATGGCGCGGATATATTAATAAATTTTTCTATATCTGAACTTAACTAAAATAGAATTATGTTTGCTATGAATTATTCATAAAATATATGTTCTTCGAATCCATAGTAAGCCATTTGTTTGTTATTTATCTTTTGTTTAAATCTTTTGGTACCGACTTTTTTTCTCAGACAGACCAATTTCGAAGATATCGCTTCATATAGTTACCACATAAACCGATATTGGAGGTCAATTCGAAACTTTCAATGGTGTTTGAGTATTGTTTCCTGGTTGTACAATAGAATTTTCACATAAAATTTCCTCCATATCCTTGATATTCCATTCATTCCATATTCGCTACGCATGTTTTTATGGCCTATTCGTTTAAGAATCTCATTAATTTTGTTTTGCATCTTTGCAGCCTTTTGCGACCTTAAATTAGTTTCATAAAGAACACTTAAATCTTTGCGTTACAAATTTCCAAGTAATTTTCACTTTTAAGTGAAATGGTTTCTGGTCACTTTTTTTGGATGCTGTTGTTATTTGTTTGCTTTGTTGCTTATACCACGAAATGCGATATAAATTTAATTACGTTAACAATCGACCAAAATCATTACCAGCAATAAAAGAAACGGTCCACTTTCACATTTAACAGAGAAATACAAAGTCCTTAAACCCTTGCGCTTTCGTTCAATCGTTGGTAGATTTTTTTCTCGTTTTTGCTCACTGGATGTCTTTGAAGAAAACCACGAAAGGACTCAACACTTGACTATTTTATTCACTCTAAACAAATTGAACATAACCAAAGCATGAAAGAGAGTGAGTGAGAGAGAAAGAGATGTATAACTAAAGCAATGATGCAATTAAATGAAAGAGTAGGTTCTATTAGACACTGGAAAAAATATTTAAAATTATATTTTCTTTGGCAAAAAATTTTTAGTTTCGCTCAGATTTTGATGATGAAAATGGACATCCAATGATCGACCTGTATGTTCACAATTACTTTCTTGTGTAATTTAAATTAGAATATTAGAAGGGGATATTTTAGTTTTATGTGTCAAATTTTTTTAAATCAATTCTGAGTTAAGGTTCACTCATTAGACTTCTCTAGAGTCTTCTCTATAAATATTTAGCGTAGAGAGTAAAATCCTGAAAAGAGTACCAAATTTTGTCCACATTCAGGTTCAGTTTGCAATGAAAGTGACAATATCTGTATATATAACATCCGACTTATTTATTTGTCTGAAATATTCCGGGTAAGCTTGAAAACGGCTAAACCGATTTACTTGCAATTTTCAGAAAAAGTTGAAAGTAATCATGTGGTGAAACAAGTCTACCTAATTTCTTTATATCTAGCCGGTGTTGGCGACCTTCCCCTTGCCCAACTTTTTGAAAATTGCATAAACTTCACCAGTTTTCAAAGAAGGTTGTTGGTGGCGTCTAGACAAATTTCCGCTATTTTACTTTTCGATATTTCTTCGGGGAGAAGGACCTCCTAGTTGTTCGACTTTTTTAACTTTTTCACTACCGATGTCTATTTAGAAAGACATTCGAAAAAGACACCATATTCTATTTTCCCACATAGTTTCGATTTATTTCTCGATGTTATTATATCCTTCACCACTACTGTGGTACAGGGTATAATAAGTTTGTGCATTTGTATGTAACGCCAAGAAATAGTGGTCATAGACCCATCTTTTAGTATGCCGATCGGCTTAGAATTAAATTCTGAGTTGATTTAGCGATGTCCGTCTGTCTGTCTGTCTGTCCGTTCTTCTGTCTGTATATGTAATTTTGTGCACAAAGTACAGCTCGCAAATGAAGTCCGATCGTCCTCAAATTTGGCATAGGGCCGTTTATTGGGGCAGAGACAATCGCTATTGGTTTTGGAAAAAATCGGTTCAGATTTAGATATAGCTGCCATATATATTTATCACCGATGTGGTCATAGTTAGCGGGTTTATCAACCGATTTTCTTGAAATACCGTACATCCAAATATTTTATGAATCTCGAAAATCTTGCAAAATATCAGCCAAATCGGTTCAGATTTAGATATAGCTCCCACATATATCTTTCGTCCGATTTAGACTCATATGACCACAGAGGCCAAAGTTTACTACCGATCTTCGTGAAATTTTGCACAGAGGGTAGAATTGACATTCTACCAATGCTTGGTAAATATGATTGAAATCGGTTCAAATTTAGATATAGCTCCCATATATATCTTTCGTCCGATTTAGACTCATATGACCATAAAAGCCAGAGTTTTGCGTGATTTGCTTCAAATTTTGCACAAGGCGTACGTTTAATAGTATCGTTAAGTGTGTCAAATTTTGTTAAAATCGGTTCAGATTTAGATATAGCTCACATATATATCTTTCGCCCGATTTGGACTTATATGGTCTCAAAAGCTAGAGTTTTGCCCTGACTTACTACAAATTTTGCACAAGCGGTACTTTTTACGATACTATTGTATGTGTCAAATATGGTCAAAATCGATTCAGATTTAGATATAGCTCCCATATATATATTTCGTCCGATTTGAACTTATATGGCCTCAAAATCCAGGGTTTTGCCGTGATTTGCTTCAAATTTCGCACAAGGAGTACATTTAGTAGTATAGGTAATTGTGGAAAATTTGGTTGAAATCGGTTCAGATTTAGATATGGCTCCCATATATATCTTACGTCCGATTTGCACGCACTCATATGACCAGAGGACCCAAAGTTATACTGCCATTTACGTGAAATTGCGCATAGATAGCAGAATTATTATTCTAACTATGCATGTCAAATTTAGTCAAAATTGGTTCAGATTGTATATAGCTCCCATCAGCGTTGCCAGAATTGTTTCACCAAAAACAGCTAGATTTGCCCAAAAAAATAGCTAAAAAAAGCTAAAAAATGCTAGAAAATAGCTAGAAAAAAAGCTGAATTTTTTTGTATCAAAAGTCACATTTTTGATTGAAATTTAACAAACTTAAAGGCTTTATTTCACTTACAATGCATATTATTTTCATTTTAATTCCACTTCTGTGAGACTGTAACAATATCTAAGGCATATTAGCTCTGTTTGCGTATTCGATACATTTTGATTACTATCACAAATTTTTTACTGGAAGTCCTTCGTTTTGTGGGAGCTACCTTCCCAACACCTCTATTTTATTTACTTGTTATTTTAAAATATTAAATGATTTAAGCATGCTTTGGATTTGGTAAAAAAATGATTTGTCATTTTTTTAAATAAAATTTTAGTTTGGATTTGAAATTGTGAAAAATTCAAAATACATTACTTTTATTTAAATTGTAGAAAATACCTATAGTTTACATTTCCCAGTAAAAACATTTTCCTCTTCTTCATGAGCTATCAAAGTGCTTTAAAAACGTGCTAACGCCAACTTAAATTTCCAAATTCGTTTTTAAAATAAAGTGTTGAAAACATCTTCTATTTTTGAACGCTATTTTGGTTTGTGGTTAAGATGCAAAACCTCCTCACATTTAGAGACTATTTCATTAATTCTTCCTTCTTTCATGAAAACATACCCATTTTTAAGTTGAATCACTTAATTATAAGGACAAAACGACTTTATCGTCTTTTGGACAAGGAAAACAGTTTATATAAAAGAAATTCACAAATGCTATTATAACCAAAATTCGCGTTCGTATTTTAAGGAGACGACAATATTTTTTCAGTGCACAAAGCTATTCACATCTACTATTTTAATTTAGTAATATCGTAATAACTTTAGAATATTATAATAACATAAAAAGGATAAACGAGTCAAATGATAATATTCCCAATAATTTACTGACAGTTTATCTAACAAATTTGTATGGTAATAGTAGATTCAAAGTTTACGATAACATTTATGTATATAATGAAAAAACTTTACAACAAGGTGTATTTGCTACAAAAATGCCCGCATAATGGCTGGACTCATTATTAATGTTTCAACTGAGCTTTGAAATATGTGGAAACCCTTATACCTGCAGCAAGGCTTAGATAAAAACGCCGATTTATCCATATTTCAATAGAAACATGTCGAAAATAAAAAAAGCCAAAAATAGCTAAAAGGGTCATGAAAAAAGCCAGAAAAAAAGCTAAAAGCTAAATGCATTTTTTTCCCGCTAAACGTCTTCAAAAAAAGCCAAATCTAGCGGGAAAAAAGCTAAATTGGCAACGCTGGCTCCCATATATACGTAAACCAGAGTTGGGGAAATATGGTAGACTGTTTCATATTTTAGACCCATTTTCAATGTGATTTTCCTCCAATTGACTGGATAGTTTCCTCAGAGAATACAAATATGGCCAAAATTCTCACACTTTACACAAAATTCTGTGATGATTTCCCCATATCTTAGCCATATCCTACACACTGCAATGCCAAAATTTCCACAGAACGGATGAGTTTTAAATAAGGCTCCAAGTCGCCCGACTAGACCAAATAATATATCATAACCCACACTTGACCACATATCTTGGCGAGATCTAACCATATCCTTGTAAAATCGTCACTGCTGAGTAGCAAAAATTGTAAATATTACTCTAATTGTCCTGTATCTCGAATACATATGTATCGCCTGAAAAATCATAAATCTCTTTTGTACAATTGCATTAAAATTTCTCTCGCTTCATATTTCCCATATTTTTTACTAACATTGTGTTTCATCCCAGGGCGTTAGCCGATTTAAATTTTAATTCTAAAGTTTTTGTAGAAGTACAAAAAATTGTTTCCATTAAAAGTATTTGTATCTGGAAATGCAAACTTTTATATAGCTCCCAGCAAATTTTAAGTAGTTGAGATGGTAACACAAATGTTTGTCTACATAGTAATGAAGGGTATAATATAGTCGGCTCCGCCCGACTTTAGACTTTACTTACTTGTTTTAAAGTAAATATTGTCCATATCGGTGAGGTCTAAAATACATTTTTATAAACTTTTTTTAACAATAATCGAAAAATATGAAAATTTGATACAGTTTTTCTACTGTATGTAAGGGACATTTACAAAAAACTATAGCTGATACATTTCGGGTTTTTTTATGTATTTTTTTCTCACACTTTGAAATATATTATAGGCCAAATAGCACTTATTTTCGTAAGGCCATTTGGTCACAATTCAAGAATCAAGTTTTCAGAACAAGCTCATATAGCTCTGGAAGTAATTGAGGTAGGTTTTCAAAATGGCAATTTTTGTTCTACATGCTGTTAGTACAAGTAAAAACAGAAGAAAAATAAAAATTTTAACATAAGGTTTATTTCGGTAGTGAAAGGGTTAATGATCAGTGAAAAAAAAAAACTTCTCCGATTTACAGAGAAGAGAGACTGTGAAATGTATATGTCTGGTCGGGGAGGGAGACCTCCCCGAAAATTAGATAAAATATCTCGGATTTGCTTGAAATTTTTATGGGTGTTTGAGGATGGTGTCTAGACAGGGATCTGCTTCTCATTTTTCGACATTTCGTCAGGGTTGGTGAATTCCCTTTTCGCGATCATTTTTGTTAAGTACAGTGAAAAAAAATCTCCGATTTATTTGAGATTTTCAGAGGATGTTGGGTGAAATTATGAAATTGATGTAGAGTACCTGATATTTGTTATTTATGCAGGTAGGGGATCTTAACCTGCATGACATTTTTTCGATTTTTCCGATTTATTTTGCGGAGAAAGTTGACATTTTGGAACTTCAAAAAAGCTCCCATTTTTTTTTTGTAAATTTTTTTGAGAAGGTTGAGAGTGATCTCTAGGAAGAAAAACCCCTACTTTTTTCGATATTTGATCAAAGACTCAAAACTCTCCTTTGGAATTGTAAAATTTCATACTTCTTCGATTTACTTTGAATTTATAGGAAAAGTGAGTGAGGTTATGAAACGAATGCAGGTTATGAGATTTTTTGACATCTGGTCGGGCAGAGGCATCTCCTTCTCGCAAGACATTTTGGAGGTTTAAAAAAAGTCTTCCCATTTTTTTAATTTTCATGGAAGATTGATGGTGATCTTGTAAAACAAATTTTTAAGTTTTTTGCGATATTTTGCCAATATTTCTGAAAAAGTGGAGACCCTTTGCTCAAAACTTTGTAACTTGTAAAAAAGTTCCCCATTTTTTTTTTTTTTTAATTTCAAAGAAGGAAAGGGTAAGTTTTTAGACAAAAACCCCTACTTTATTGTTCTATATTTGAATGTTAGAATTGTGAAAGTTCTAAACTTCTTCGATTTACTTTGAAATTATAGGGAACGTGAGGAAGGTTATGAAATGACTATAGAGTTTGAGATTTTTCACATCTGGTCAGGGAGCGGAACCTTCTTCTAATTTTTAAAAGAAGAAACGTTTCCCAATTTTTAGGATGGTCTCGAAAAAAAAATCCCATAACTTTTTTGGTGATATTTATTTATTTTGAATCTTGAAAAAAGTTATTTTTTGAAATTCTCAAGAAACTTTAAGTGAGGTCTGTAGACAAAAAGCCCTACTTTATTTTTGTGAATATTCTAAACATTTGATATTTGGCCGGGAGCCAAATTAAAAAAGTTCACCCGATTTTTTTTTTTTTAATTTACAGAGAGTTTGAGGTTTGTATTTCTCAATATTTGTCCGAAACTTCTTCGATTTTGCTCCGAATATTTAGCGAACTTGGGTTAGGTATGAGTATGTGATTTTTTGATATCGGGTCGAACGGACACCTCCTCATAGAAATTTTCAGCGAAGGTTTAGGGTGGTCTGGACAAAAAAATCCCTTAACTCTTTTGCGATATGTAGAATTGAGAGACTCTCCTTTGGAATCGTGAACAATCTAAACTTCCCCGAATTTATAGAGAACGTGGGGAAGGTTATGAAATGAATGTAGGGTATGCGATTTTTTTGAAATCTGGTCGGGGAGCGGCACATTTGCTCGATTTTTTGAAAATTTTAATTTTTCCCATCTTCTTGAAATTTGCAGGCAAAGTTGAGGGTGCTCTCTAAATTGAAACTTAAGTTTCTTAATTTTCATGGGAGAGGAAGTTCCTTATCAAATTTACATGAAGTTGTCAGGCTACAAACACGATACTTCATATGTTCGGGAAATGCATCTTCGCCGTATCCGAGATTTAAAAAAATATTATTATGCTCAATTTTTTAAGAATTTTTTAAAATTCCATACGTGCAACATATGGGAAAATTTAATATCTCATGATTACTTTCTTACAAGCACCATGATCTCATTGTCATTCTGGTACATGTTACAAACCCAGGATTTGGACCGAACAACCATTAGCACAAGAAACAACGACATCGGACAACATATGTCTAAGACACGGACTGATATTCACATTTCCTATGTAATTGGCGAATTGTCCGTGGGGGTGTGCATTTACCTACACTCAATATCTGGCCTCTACATCCCACCAATAAACTGAAAATTAAACAGGCCGGGTACAGCTAGTTTCATATATTTTTAGATCATATTTGCACAACTTTAGATGTCAAAATGTTGGTGTATAATACGTTTTAGGGCAAATTATAATTAAATCCGACCGGTTTTAGGCTTCCCTTTTTATATCTTAAACCACATAGTGGTCAGGGTATAATAACTTGGATATGCTAAAAACAAGTAAGTAAAGTCTAAAGTCGGGCGGGGCCGACTATATTATACCCTTCACCCCTATGTAGGCCAAAATTTGTGTTACCATCTCAACTACTTCACATTTGCTGGAAGCTATATAAAGGAGACAATTCTACATCTACAAAATCTCTAGAATTAAAACTTAAATCGGCTAACGCTATCCAGTAGGAAACTTCCATTGGAAATGGGTCTTAAATGTGTAAAAATCTACCATATTTCCCCAACTCTGGTGTTCGTATATATGGGTAAGTAAAGTCTAAAGTCGGGCGGGGCCGACTATATTATACCCTTCACCCCTATGTAGGCCAAAATTTGTGTTACCATCTCAACTACTTCACATTTGCTGTAAGCTATATAAAGGAGACAATTCTACATCTACAAAATCTCTAGAATTAAAATTTAAATCGGCTAAAGCTATCCAGTAGGAAACTTCCATTGAAAATGGGCCTAACATGTGTAAAAGTCTACCATATTTCCCCAACTCTGGTGTACGTATATATGGGAGCTATATATAATCTGAACCGATTTTGACTAAATTTGATATGCGGAATTTCACGTAAATGAGAGTATAACTTTGGCCCCCCTGGTCATATGAGTGCAAATCGGACGGAAGATATATATGCGAGCCATATCTAAATCTGAACCGATTTCAACCAAATTTTCCACAATTACCTATACTACTAAACGTACTCCTTGTGCGAAATTTGAAGCAAATCACGGCAAAACTCTGGATTTTGAGGCCATATAAGATCAAATCAGACGAAAGATATATATGGGAGCTATATCTAAATCTGAATCGATTTTGACCATATTTGGCACATACAATAGCATCATTAAAAGTACCGCTTGTGCAAAATTTGAAGTAAGTCAGGGCAAAACTCTGGCTTTTGTGGCCATATAAGTTCAAATCGGACGAAAGATATATATGGGAGCTATATCTAAATTTGAACCGATTTCAATCAAATTTACCAAGCATTGGTAGAATGTCAATTCTACCCTCTGTGCAAAGTTTCACGAAGATCGGTAGTAAACTTTGGCCTCTGTGGTCATATGAGTCTAAATCGGACGAAAGATATATATGGGATCTATATCTAAATCTGAACCGATTTGGCTGATATTTTGCAAGATTTTCGAGATTCGTAAAATATTTGGATGTACGGTATTTCAAGAAAATCGGTTGATAAACACGCTAACTATGACCAAATCGGGGATAAATATATATGGCAGCTATATCTAAATCTGAACCGATTTTTTCCAAAACCAATAGCGATTGTCTCTGTGCCAAGAAACGGTCCTATGGCAAATTTGAGGACGATCGGACTTATATTGCGAGCTGAACTTTGTGCACAAAATTACATATACAGACAGACGGACGGACAGACAGACAGACGGACGGACAGACAGACAGACGGACATCGCTAAATCTTTTTTTTTTTTTTTTTTTTTTAATAATTCTGTTTATTTGCAATCTATTTTTCTACAAAACATTAAGCAAATTTTTTGTTACATATCTTAAACTGAATTGTTTAGGCTCCATTGAACCTAACAATATATTCTTTAAAATATCTAATATTTACATGACATTGATAGTTAAGCTTTACTTAAATAAAAGGGAGATCAAGAACATGTCGCCTTTTTAGTCTTCTTACTTCATCGGTATCATCTAACAAATTAATTGCTAATACATTAGAGTGATAACTTAATCTATTCAGATAATTCCTACTAAACTTTTTAATTTCGTCTTTAACAAGAGGAATGTTGAGATCTTTGTGAATGTTGTTGTTGTTGACAAACCAGGGAGAGCCAGTAATAAGCCTCAAAGTTTTTGATTGGTATCTTTGAAGAATTTCTATGTTGGAATTGCTGGCAGTACCCCATAATTGAATTCCGTAGGTCCATATTGGTTTTAAAATTGTTTTATAGAGCAGAACTTTGTTATTTAAACTTAGTGTAGATCTCTGACCTAACAACC
This sequence comes from Haematobia irritans, assembly GCF_050003625.1. NCBI lineage: Eukaryota > Metazoa > Arthropoda > Insecta > Diptera > Muscidae > Haematobia > Haematobia irritans. The sequence continues at coordinate 196,871,453 of NC_134398.1, forward strand.
AATGCATTCTTTTTGTTTTAATGTTTAGATGCTGCCTTTTCATTCGAATGTGCTCATTCCAAGTTAGTCTTTTATCCAAGTGAAGTCCAAGATATTTTACAGAGTATGCTGACTCTATTACTGTTCCATTGAATACAGGTGGAGGACATTCCTTTCTTCGAAGACTAAATGAAACATGGCCAGATTTTTCGGCATTAACCTTAATATTCCACTTTTTGTACCATTCTTGCATTGTATTTAATTGGTTTTGGATTTTTTTAGTAGCCTTTTTGTGACATTTATTAGTCGCCAATATTGCTGTGTCATCTGCGTACGTTGCTAATGTTACCTCATCCATTAGACTCAAAATTTAAGACTCAAAATTTAAGTAGGCTAATGCACTAGGTTGGAACACAATGTTAGTAAAAAAATATGGGAAACATTTAAATCTGAAGCAATTTTAAGGAAAATTCGCAAAAGTTTATTTATGATTTATCGCTCGATATATATGTATTAGAAGTTTAGGAAAATTAGAGTCATTTTTACAACTTTTCGACTAAGCAGTGGCGATTTTACAAGGAAAATGTTGGTATTTTGACCATTTTTGTCGAAATCAGAAAAACATATATATGGGAGCTATATCTAAATCCGAACCGATTTCAACCAAATTTGGCACGCATAGCTACAATGCTAATTCTACTCCCTGTGCAAAATTTCAACTAAATCGGAGTTAAAAATTGGCCTCTGTGGTCATATGAGTGTAAATCGGGCGAAAGCTATATATGGGAGATATATCCAAATCTGAACCGATTTAAACTAAATTTGGCACGCATGGCTACAATGCGAATTCTACTCCCTGTGCAAAATTTCAACTAAATCGGAGCAAAAAATTGGCATCTGTGGTCATATGAGTGTAAATCGGGCGAAAGCTATATATGGGAGATATATCCAAATCTGAACCGATTTTAACCAAATTTGGCACGCATAGTTACAATACTAATTCTACTCCCTATGCAAAATTTCAACTAAATCGGAGCAAAAAATTGGCCTCTGTGGGAAAATGAGTGTAAATCGGGCGAAAGCTATATATGTGAGCTATATCTAAATCTGAACCGATTTGGCTGATATTTTGCAAGTTTTTCGAGACTCACAAAATATTCGGATGTACGGAATTTGAGGAAGATCGGTTGATATACACGCCAATTATGACCAGATGGGTGAAAAATATATATGGCAGCTATATCTAAATCTGAACCGATTTTTTCCAAAATCAATAGGGATCGTCTTTGAGGACACCATACCAAATTTTAGGACAATCGGACTAAAACTGCGAGCTGTACTTTGCACACAAAAATACACCAACAGACAGACGGACAGACAGACAGACAGACGGACGGACGGACATCGCTAAATCGACTCAGAATTTAATTCTAAGCCGTTCGGTATACTAAAAGATGGGCCTAGGACCACTACTTCTTGGCGTTACAAACAAATGCACAAACTTATTATACCCTGTACCACAGTAGTGGTGATGGGTATAAACATGTGAAGAAATATTGATTTTAGACCCCAAAAAATATATACCGATCGACTAAGTATCACCTCCTGAGGCGATCCAGCCCTTGGTGTCCGTCCGTCCGTCCATGTATTTGTTGTTCGCAAGATTAATCGATTTTGATGAAATTTGGTATATGGTGTTTTTTGACACAAGGACGAACGCTATTGAATTTGGAAAAAATCGGATAAAATTCAGATATAGCTCCCAATTACGATAAATGGGGTCAGACGGCGTTCGTTTACTAACCGATCGGCGTCAAATTTTGCACAAAGTAATCTAACAAAGTAATGACCTGCGCTATAAGTGTGCTACATTTCATCGGAATCGGTTTAGATATAGATATAACTCCCATATATATGTATTTTACATTAATGTTCTTAAATATGGAATTGCGGTCTATCAAACCTATATCATTGATACCCCAAAAACAATGTTTACTACTTTAGTAGAAGTGGTTTAGGGTATGATATAGTCGGCCCCGCCCGACTTTCTACTTTATTCACTAGTTTTTATATCATATTTTTCATTAGTGTATTGAACAATTCTAATAGTTAGAGAAGGACATTGGAAACGAAATAAAAGGGAAATAATAATGAAAATAAAACACTATTAGACAACGCCTCAATGAATTTAAATCTTTTACGTTATTGGCAAAATAATTAAAAGTACCCAACAACGCCAACAACAACCGGAGCAACTTCAACAAAAATAATGGCATCATAGAAATCTGCAACAGAAAGGAGCAGGAGGAAATAACAAAACAACAATGCCATCAGCTATACACTCAACGAAACTCATTACAATCACAACAACAACACTAAGACCAAGTTTCCTCCTAGCCAACTAAAGCCTTGTTGAACGAAGGAGCAGAATCCTATTTTTATTATTGTTGTTGTTGTTGTCATTTTTTTGTTTGTGAGAAAGGGAGATTTTATGAAAAAAAAAATACTAAAGCTACTCCTTGAACAAAAAGTACTTAACACTACCACCGATGAGTCTTACAGTTCACATATTGAAATGTTTAATAGGGTGGATAGGAGATAATAATGGGAGTACAAGGACTTATATACATGTAAATAATTATCACCCTTTTCGTTACGCAAAGCTGCAATTTTTATTATACCCTGTTAGGTTAGGTTAGGTTAGGTTATGTGGCAGCCCGATGTATCAGGCTCACTTAGGCTATTCAGTCCATTGTGATATCACATCGGTGAACTCATCTCTTATCACTGAGTCCTGCCCGATTCCATGTTAAGCTCAATGACAAGGGACCTCCTTTTTATAGCCGAGTCCGAACGGCGTTCCACATTGCAGTGAAACCACTTAGAGAAGCTTTAAAACCCTCACAAATGTCACCAGCATTACTAAGGTAGGATAATCCACCGCTGAAAAACTTTTTGGTGTTCGGTCGTAGCAGGAATCGAACCCACGACCTTGTGTATGCAAGACGGGCATGCTAACCATTGCACCACGGTGGCTCCCTATTATACCCTGTGGTACAGGGTATAGTTATAAGTTTGTGCATTTGTATGTAACGCCAAGAAGGAAAAGTCTGAGACCCATCGTAGTTAGAATACCGATCGTCTTAGAATTAAATTCTGAGTCGATTCAGGGATGTCCGTCTGTTTGTCTATCTGTACGTCTGTCTGTCTCTTCATGTATTTTTGTATGCAAAGTACAGATCGCAGTTTAAGTCCGATCGTCCTCAAATTTGACATAGGGTGGTTTTTTGGGACAGAGATTTAGATATAGCTACCATATATATTTATCCCCGATGTGGTCATAGTTGGCGTGTTTATCAACCGATTTTCTTCAAATTCCGTATATCCGAATATTTTATGAGTCTCGAAAAACTAGCAGAATATCAGTCAAATCGGTTCAGATTAAGATATAGCTCCCATATATATCTTTTGTCCGATTTACACTCATATTTATGACCACAGATGCCAAAGTTTACTACCGATTTTCGTGAAATTTGGCATAGAGAGTCGAATTGACATTCTACCTGATTTTTGTGGTAACTCAAATTTTATCAAACCCGGTTGAAATTTGAAGTATGAGTAATGGGTTTTTTGTATATTCGGCTTAATTATGGAATGGATACTTTTTTTTATGGATAATTTTATTGTACTAAAGCAAAAATGTCGGGAATTAACTACCTTTGGTACGAATAAGGGCCTTCAGCGGGCCGACGAAGGTATGGCATTCTGCACGAAAATGCTGCTGCGATATTCTGGCACATTCCCGGCGAAGCGCTGTTATGAGTTGATCGACACTTTGGTATTTTTAGTGACAACCTTATCGTTCAAAATGGCACAGTTCAACAGTTCGACATCTACAGATTTTGGTGGCCAGTGTGCGGTATAAGTGAAATGAGGAACCTTCTTTTTATACCCTCCACCATAGAATGGTGATGGGGGTATAATAAGTTTGTCATTCCGTGTGTAACACATCGAAATATCGATTTCCGACTATATAAAGTATATATATATTCTTGATCAGGGAGAAATTCTAAGACGATATAAGCATGTCCGGCTTTCTGCCTGTCTGTTGTAATCACGCTACAGCCTTCAATAATGGCGCTATCGTCCTAAAATTGGGCACATATTCGTTTTTTGTTTGCAGGCAGGTCATGTTCGAAGATGGGCTATATCGGTCCAAGTTTTGATATAGTCCCCATATAAACCCACTTCCCGATTCTTGGGCGTCTAGAAACTGCATTTTCTATCCGAAGTGCCTGAAATTGAAAATTTAGAGGTATTTTAGGATCATAAAGAGGTGTGTCGGAAATGGGGTGTATTGGTCCATGTTTGGTATAGCCGCCATATAGACCGATCTCCCGATTTTTATTATTGAGCTTATATATACTGTATTTATTACCCGATTTGTCTTTAATTGGAAATCTAGAGGTATTTTGGGACCACAAATCAATGTGCAAGTTCTTTACTAGAAAGAAGTCTGGCAGAAACCTGTGTAAAAATCATTAAATTATGTACCAAGTTTCCATTTACGGACAATCCTCTACTTTCAATTTTCAAAAAATTGGGCAAAAGGGAACCCTCTCTCCACCATCGATCCACTTCGACCTGATATCGGAATATCACGTTCCCTTTATTAATTTCATAAACTACCCAACGGTTCCTATAAATCGAAGTAAATCGACAAAGTTTATTTCACTAACATATTCCCCTACCCCAACCAGATCTCGAAAAATAATGTACTAATTTAAAAATCATGTATTAATTTAATCACCTCCTCTCACGTTCCCTGTAAATTTCAAGTAGATACCATATCGCCAAACAACGAAGTGAATATCACCCTTAACGTTCCCTGAAAATTCCAAGAAAATCTAGAAGGAGAAAGTTCGCTTCCTGTCCAAATATCCAAACAACAGGTACACCATATTGATTTCATAACCTTCCCCCACTGCCTTTGTAAATTTCAAGAAAACTTGAGAATTTTAGTTTTTTCAGTTTTAGAGGAGGGGGACCCGACCAAATATCGAAAAGTGTTATAGCGTATCTTGTGTAAACGTCCCAGAAAATGTCAAGCTAATTATAAGCCCAATTTTCAAGAAGCAGGGCAAGGGGCGGCCCCTCTTTCCGTCCAAATATCACAAAATGAGGTACCTAATATTAATTTCATAACCTTTCCCCAGGTCCTCTATAAATTTCAAGTAAATTGGGAAAGTTTAATTGTTTCTCTGTATGTACTTAAGGAGAAGCGTAGGACATAGGGAGACATATGCCCTTTTATTGTCCAAATATCCAAACAACAGGTACACCATATTGATTTCATAACCTTCCCCCACTGCCTTTGTAAATTTCAAGAAAACTTGAGAATTTTAGTTTTTTCAGTTTTAGAGGAGGGGGACCCGACCAAATATCGAAAAGTGTTATAGCGTATCTTGTGTAAACGTCCCAGAAAATGTCAAGCTAATTATAAGCCCAATTTTCAAGAAGCAGGGCAAGGGGCGGCCCCTCTTTCCGTCCAAATATCACAAAATGAGGTACCTAATATTAATTTCATAACCTCTCCCCAGGTCCTCTATAAATTTCAAGTAAATTGGGAAAGTTTAATTGTTTCTCTGTATGTACTTAAGGAGAAGCGTAGGACATAGGGAGACATATGCCCTTTTATTTTTCCCCGACCAAATATTAAAAAATAAGGAACCTGATATAAATTTAAAAACCTCAACCAGTTTTTCCATAAAAATTCAGTCGGAGAACTTTAGTTTTGTCTTCACTGTACTTTAAAAAAGTCGGGCAAAGGGAGGTCCCCCTCACCGACCAAATATCGAAAAATAATGTAGTCGTTCTTTGTCTAGACGCCCCCCTTCAACTTTCCCTGAGAATTTAAAGCAAGCCGGATAATTTTGTTCCAAGTTAGGCAAGCGCAAGTTTCCCCTGCCCATCCACATATGAACACATCAGGTACCCCATATTATTTTCATAACCTCACCGCATGTTCTCTGTAAATCTCAGTTAATTTAGAGAATTTTAGTTTTTTCACAGAACTTTAAAAATGTCGGACAACGGGGTGGCCCCCCTCCGCGACCGAATACCGAAAAATAAAGTATCGGATCTTTGTCTAGATGTCAATCCCAAACTTCAATGACAATTTTAAGCAAATCGGTCAACTTTGGTCCAATTTTCAAAAAGTCCGGCAAAGGGGAGGTCCCCCTCCGCGACCAGGTGTCAAAAAATGAGGTACCCTATTTTCACCACATGAACGCCCCCTACGATCGGTTCAGCCGTTTCAGAGCCAACTCGGAACCAACTCGGAACATACAAACAAACAAACATATTTTGAATTTTCTATATATAGATTTGAAAGTTTTCATTTGAATTGAAAATTGAAATTGAAAATACCATATATATATTGAAATGAAAATGATTCACAACAAACGATTTACCCTTAAGTCCATACAAATTATTTCCCATATCTCACTTCACTCACCCCAAAAATTTTCTCATCCACATCCTAGTTAGTTCTTTCCATTTTTTTTTCCTAGAATACATTTTGCCAAGGCGCAATTCAATTCAATTGTTTGTAATTGAATTTTTTACGTTAATTTACCCCTTTTATTATTAGTGTTGGTGTGTTCATGTCGTTGTTGTAATGCCGCAATGGCAACTACTTAAAACTACTACGAGCACTGACTTACAAACACCTAAATCCGAACACACACTCAGACCTCCAACACAATTACCTCTTATACACACACACATAGATGTGCGCTAATTTAAACACATTCCAAAACAATCATCAACGCACAGCAGCCAAAGACACAACGTAAACGACAACGATAACGATGAATACATTGAAGAAAGAAGTCGACATCATTGTACTACCCAGCTCATTTTAGTAACATTTAAAGGCGAATTGGAGAAAATTCATATAACCGAACATATTTAGTTTCTCGTAAAAACGTACGTAATTATAGAAATAGATTGTGTCACAGGTAAGATGAGTTAAGAAACGAGGGTGTAAAAATGATTTAAGTTAAATATGGTTATAGCGCCCAGCAAAAAAGATGAAAATCGTTCTATATGTAGAACTTTAAGACCAACTCCAAAAATGTCCTCCCAATTAACTAGACAGGAGGTCATAAATTATTACAATATTTTTCTGAGTTACTGAAAAGTGACAGAAGTTTTTTTGATTTAATTTTGTGGAACTCGTTTTGTTTTTCATATTATTAAGTTATAATTTTTATTTAAAAAAAATGTCTAATTTAGAAATCCATTCTAGAAAAACTGCGAATTTCTGAAAGTATTTGAAGTTAAACCTTCCAGACAAGCCTTAGAATGTGTTAAATTAAAGAATTATAAAAATTTTTAAAAATTTATTTATTAATTAAAATATCACAGAATTTTATAATTCACATCCAAAACACTGTGTACTGATCACACCCACGCTTGAAACAGTTGATAGAATTCTACCAAAAATGGTAAATTTTTACTGTTTAATAGATTGGTAGAATTCTTAATGTTTTGGTAGATTGTGCAAAATTTCCCTCTCTAACTAAGAGATATTTCACAAATTTTTAATAGCATTAAAATTGTGACAAAATTTTCTAAAGAAATAAAATTTTGACAAAATTTTCTATAGTAATAAAATGTTTGACAAAGTTTTTGATAGAACTAAAATTTGGACAAAATTTTCTATAGAAATGAAATATGAACAAAATTTTCTATAAAAAAAATGTTGACAAAATTTTCTATACAAATAAAATTTTGACAAAATTTTCTATAGAAATGAAAATTTGACAAATTTTTCTATAGACATAAAATTTTTACAAAATTTTCAAGAGAAATAAAATTTTAACAAAATTTTTTATAGAACTAAAATTATGACAAAATTTTCTACAGAAATAAAATTTTGACACAATTTTCTATAGAAATAAAATTTGTAGATTTGCCAGATCTATACTAAAGGCTGTGGAAAGGTTCATTCGCCCGAACCGAAACATGTACAGTTCAGGCGTGTATAGATTTGTATCTGCGTTTTCTTTTCAATGGCTCTATTAACCATGTTCCTTAATCTATATCTGTCCATAAAGTTCGAAAAATAATTGTATAATTAGAAATAAAATTTGGATAAAATTTTCTACAGAAATAAATTTTTGACAAAATTGTCTATAGAAATAACATTTCGACAACATTTTCTATAGAAATAAAATTTTGACAAAATTTTCTATAGAAATCAAATATTGATACAATTTTCTATAAAAATAAAATTTTGACAAAATTTTCAATAGAAATAAAATTTTGACAAAATTTTCAATAGAAATAAAATCTGTACAAAATTTTCTAGAGAAATAAAATTTTGACACAATATTCTATAGAAATAAAATTTTAGTAAAATTTTCTACAGAAATAAAATTTTGACAAAATTTTCTATAGAAATAAAATGTTTACAAAATTTTCTATAGAAATAACATTTTGACAAAATTTTCTATAGAAATAAAATTTTGGCATCATTTTCTATAGAAATAAAATTTTGACAACATTTTCTATAGAAATTAAATTTTGACAAAATTTTCTATAGAAATAAAATTTTGAAAAAATGTTCAATAGAAATAAAATTTTGACAAAATTTTCTATAGAAATAAAATTTTGACAACATTTTTTATAGTTATAAAATTTTTACAAAATATCCACAGAAATAAAATTTAGACAAAATTTTCTATAGAAATAAAATTTAGACAACATTTTCTATAGAAATAAAATTTTGACAAAATTTTCTATAGAAATAAAATTTTGACAAAATTTTCTATAGAAATACAATTTTGACAAAATATCTATAGAAATAAAAATTTTCTATAAAAATAAAATTTTGACAAAATTTTCTATAGAAATAAAATTTTGACAAAATGTCCTATAGAAATAAAATTTTTAAAAAAATTTCTATAGAAATAAAATTTTGACAAATTTTTCTATAGAAATAAAATTTTGACGAAATTTTCTATAGAAATAAAATTTTTGACAAAATTTTCTATAGAAATTAAATTTGGACAAAATTTTTTTATAGAAATAAAAATTTGACAAAATTTTCTATAGAAGTAAAATTTTGACAAAATGTCCTATATAAATAAAATTTTTACAAAATTTGCTATAAATATTAAAGTTTGACAAAATTTTCTATAGAAATAAAATTTTGACAAAATTTTCTATACAAATAAAATTTTGACAAAATTTTTTATAGAACTAAAATTATGACAAAATTTTCTATATTTTCTGTATACAAAATTTTCTATAGAAATAAAATTTTGACAAAATTTTCATAGAAATAAAATTTTGACGAAATTTTCTATAGAAATAAAAATTTGACAACATTTTCTATAGGAATTAAATTTGGACAAAATTTTCTATAGAAGTAAAAATTTGACAAAATTTTCTATAGAAGTAAAATTTTGACAAAATATCCTATGGAAATAAAATATTTACAAAAGTTTGTCAAAATTTTCTATAGAAATAAAATTTTGACAAAATATCCTATAGAAATAAAATTTTGACAAAATTTTCTGTAGAAATAAAATTTTGACAAAATTTTATTTCTATAGAAATAAAATTTTTACAAAATTTCCTATAGAAATAAAGTGTTGACAAAATTTTCTATAGAAATAAAATTTTTTCGAAATTTGCTATAGATATTAAAGTTTGACAAAATTTCCTGTAGAAATAAAATGTTGACAAAATTTCCTATAGAAATAAATTTTTTCAAAATTTTCTATAGAAATAAAGTTTTAACAAAATTTTCTATAGAAATAAAATTTTGACAAAATTTTCTATAGAAGTAAAATTTTGACAAAATGTCCTATAGAAATAATTTTTTTACAAAATTTGCTATAAATATTAAAGTTTGACAAAATTTTCTATAGAAATAAAATTTTGACAAAATTTTCTATACAAATAAAATTTTGACAAAATTTTTTATAGAACTAAAATTATGACAAAATTTTCTATATTTTCTGTATACAAAATTTTCTATAGAAATAAAATTTTGACAAAATTTTCTATAGAAATAAAATTTTGACAAAATTTTATTTCTATTTTTTTTCAAAATTTTCTATAGAAATAAAGTTTTAACAAAATTTTCTATAGATATTAAAAGTTGACAAAATTTTCTATAGAAATAAAATTTTGACAAAATTTTCTATAGAAATAAAATTTTGACAACATTTCTATAGAAATAGAATTTTGACAAAATTTTATATAGAAATAAAAATGTGGCAAAAGTTTTCTATAGAAATAAAATTTTTACAAAATTTTCTATAAAACTAAAATTTTCTATAGAAATGAAATTTTGATAAAATTTTCTATAGAAATACAATTTTGACAACATTATCTATGGAAATAAAATTTTGACAACATTTTTTATTGAAAAAATTTTGACAAATTTTATATAGAAACTATTTCTTTGGCAAAATTGTCTATAGAAATAAAATTTTTCCTAAATGTTTATTAAAATAAAATTTACCAGTATTCGTATAGTTCCACCCTTTCGAATAGATCTTTCCAGTCATGACCCATCAAATCGATATTTTGATACCTCAGTTGGAGCCGATGTATGAGTGAAGAGTTATCCGTCTTCGGCTTTTTTTACAAAACGAAATCCGAAATTTTCATCGGGAAGGGTGTTTTGTAGTCCTCATATAAACGGATTTCTCAATTTTATTCTTGCGAGTATAGAAGGCGCACTGATAATCCGCATTGCACGCAACCAGAAGAAAAATCAAATCTAATGAAAGGCAGCCCGATGTATCAAGCTCACATAGAGTATTCAGTCCATTGTGATAATACAGTGGTGAACTTCTCTCTCATCACTGAGTGCTGCCCGATTCCATGTTAAGCTCAATCACAAGGGACCCACTTAGAGAAGCTTTGAAGCACTCACAAATGTCACCAGCATTGCTAAGGTGGGATGATCCACCGCTGAAAAACTTTTTGGTGTTCGGTCGAAGCAGGAATCGAAACCACGACCTTGTGTATGCAAGGCGGGCATGCTAACCAATGCAGCCGGTGGCTCCCTTCTTTCACTAAGACTCTAATAAAAATAGTTCCTATAGATCCAGAATGTACATGTAGTCTCTATGTAAACATTTTTAATTTACTTGCGGGAAGCGTACTATTTGAACTGGTCTTCATCAAAAAGTCTGTCATCATATCCTGCTGGAATTCTATATTTCCAAATAACCAAGTTTTTCATCTTTTTTATATTTGATTCATGGTGGGTATTTAATATTCGGTTCGGTCGAACTTAAGGCCTTATATATACCTGTTTTATATTTACCTCATATCGACTGTGCTCAATTTTTTTCTCCAGAAAATTTCAGCATCATTTTGCTTCATTTCGTAAAATCCAATTTTCTTTTAGGACCTAGAATTATGCATTGAAAAATGGAAGAAGTTTTCTTAAATTTTTTTGTGTATATTTATCAAATTTATTTGGGCAAGGCCCTTTAGACTGCAAAATGATTGAACGGACGATCGTTTCGGAACTCCTACATTCATCATCAGCATCTTTCATTTGAAGCGAAACTATTAACGGATTATCAGTGAATTACACATCCCGAAAAATTATCTACTTTCCTTAATAAATTTGCACAAATATCACTTTTACTTTGTGTTAAGAAAAATAAATAAATAAATAAATAAATGATAATAAAATAGTAAAACAAATCTGTTTCTAGAATTGTGTGATATTTGTCACTTATTTTGGTTTATTTATTTATTTAATTTTGTTTTTCAATTTCCATAACTTATCATACCCACCTTGCAAAAAATAATCTCATGAAACCTAAGAAACTCAGCGAATGAGAAAATCTCTTGTTTTCTTTTCCACACCATTCTCGAAATGAAAAGTGTTAAGATTGTATTGCCACTAGTTAAACATTAAAGCAGGTCGTTCTACTATCAGTTCAAGAGCTTTTTGATAATGAATGAAAATTACAAAACAAGCAGCAAAGAAAAGTCATTCAGCCAGTCACCAAATGAATACCAAGGCTTCCAAAGACATCCACTGCCAAAAGCAAAAACAGCCAAGCTCTTTGAAAACGAAGACATTATTATCTCTAAAGGTCCTCGTGACACTATGGACGTCGCTGGGTGTTAAGGTCTTGTGTACAGAAAAGTTAATGAAATCAGCACCTACAATTTTACTTGGCTTTTGTCTTTGGCATGGACTAAAATAGAATTGTAGGATATATCTTTGGGTCTTTTGGGGGAAGCACTAGGAAAATACAAGCGCTGAACACTTTGAAAGACACAAAAAAAACTTATTTTACACTCTTCTTGAGACATAAATATGATTTTCATGTTTTGATTTTAAACATTCTAATTAATGTAAATGTCTATGGTCTATGGATTATATTTCGGTAAGTGGATTTCCAAATTAAAATAGGCAATTAGTTATTTATGGCAATTGTGTTGAAAGCACAGTTAGCACAATGTTTCCTACACAAAATTGAGCTGTTATTTGTTTTGTTTTTATTTAATCTCTTATTGTTTTAGTGAAATTCTGGATTGTGTTTAGCATGTAATTGGATTTTATTGTGTATGATATTAATCTGGTAATCTGTAATTTTTAATGTCTATTGAAAGCTGTCAGCTTGAATCATGCTTATGTTATTCTACTGGGGGCATGAGTGCGTATAATGCACGTGGCATTACTCGCAGATAAAGTATACGCCCAGAGGGTCTCAATGAGGGATACTAACATAAAAACAAGTATATACGGCCGTAAGTTCGGCCAGGCCGAATCTTATGTACCCTCCACCATGGATTGCGTAGGAACTTCTACTAAAGGCTGTCATCCACAATCGAATTACTTGGGTTGCGATAACACTTGCCGATGGCAAGGTATCGTAAAACTTTTTAACACTGTCTTCTAAATTGTAAGTTAGTCCATAAGGGGTATATATTAAACAAAAAAAAGGCCGATTAAGTACGTATATAATTCAGTTTGACAAAATTTTCTATAGAAATAAAATTTTGACAAAATTTTCTATAGAAATAAAAACTTGACAAAATTTTCTATAGAAATAAAATGTTGACAAAATTTTCTATGGAAGTAAAATGTTGACAAAATTTTCTATAGCAATAAAATTTTGACAAAATTTTCTATAGAAATAAAATGTTGACAAAATTTTCTATAGAAATAAAATGTTGACAAAATGTTCTATAGAAATAAAATGTTGACAAAATTGTCTATAGAAATAAAATGTTGACAAAATTTTCTACAGAACTAAATTTTTTACAAAATTTTCTATAGAAATAAAATTTTGACAAAATTTTCTATGGTAATAAAATGTTGACAAACATTGCTATAGAAATAAACTTTTTGCAAAACTTTTTATAGAAATGAAATTTTGACAAAACTTTTTATAGTAATAAAATTTGACAATTTTTACATGGCTGTTAGAGGCCATACACTAACGAAATGTACCAAATTTCAACCGCATCGGATGACTTTTGCTCCTCCAAGAGGCTCCGGAGGTCAAATCTGGGGATCGGTTTATATGGGAGCTATATATAATTATGGACCGATATGGACCAGTTTTTGCATGGTTGTTAGAGACCATATACTAACACCGTGTACTAAATTTCAATTGGATCGGATGAATTTTGCTCATCCAAGAGGCTCCCGAGTTCAAATCTGGGGATCGGTTTATATGGGAGCTATATATAATTATGGACCGATATGGACCAATTTTTGCGTGGTTGTTAGAGACCGTATACTAACATCAGGTACCAAATTTCAACCGGATCGGATGAATTTTGCCCCTCCAAGAGGCTCCGGAGGTCAAATCTGGGAATCGGTTTATATGGGGGCTATATATAATTATGGACCGATATGGACCAATTTTTGCATGGTTGTTAGAGACCGTATACTTAGACCACGTACCAAATTTCAACCGGATCGGATGAATTTTGTTGCTCCGGAAGGCTCCGCAAGCAAAATTAGGGGATCGGTTTATATGGGGGCTATACGTAAACGTGGGCCGATATGGCCCATTTTCAATACCATCCGACCTACATCAATAACAACTACTTGTGCCAAGTTTCAAGTCGATAGCTAGTTTCGTTCTGAAGTTAGCGTGATTTCCACAGACGGACGGACAGCCGGACAGACGGACAGACGGACGGACGGACGGACGGACGGACATGCTTAGATCGACTCAGAATTTCACCACGACCCAGAATATATATACTTTATGGGGTCTTAGAGCAATATTTCGATGTGTTACAAACGGAATGACAAAGTTAATATACCCCCATCCTATGGTGGAGGGTATAATAAATATTCATATATTTTTTACAGCAGGCAAAATACCATTTCCAGACCATTTTCACATTTTTTTAAAGAGAATTTTAGAAAAAAACGAGAATTATAAAAATTTTACTATTTTATAGAAATATTGCTAATACAGTTTAATACCATCATGTTACGTTACAAAAATTGGCATTAATATATACTCAGACAGTCAACCTGCAATAAAATCCTTGGACTCTGTGTTCCTCAACTCGAAAACGGTCATCGACTGCCGCAAATCTCTCAATGAGATGGCTGAGCAGCACAATATTCACCTAATATGGGTGCCTGGCCATAGGAACATACCGGGGAACATCGAAGCAGATGAGCTAGCAAGGCTAGGAACTACCTTCCATATTCCAGGGGAACTAGAATCTGTTGGTATGCCTCTGGCTACCTGCAAGCTCTTACTGCGTGAGAAGGCTGCCATGATGGCAAATGTTCGATGGGAGAATTGCAAGGGTTGTAACGACATCAAACAAATATGACCCCATTTAAACTTAAACCGCACACTAGATATGCTAGTGTTCTCGAGACGCCAGATATCACTCCTGATATCTGCTATAACGGGTCGCTGCCTGATAGGCGATTTTGCAAAAACTATTGGTGCGAAGTATAATGACTATTGTATGAGCTGTCATGATGCCGAGGAAAAGGAATCAATAAAACACCTCTTGTGTGAGTGTCCTGCATTTTGTGTAAGGCGTAAGCAAATTTTAGGGGCATATAGCTCCAGATTACTGGCGGACCTGGAAAACGATAAGTTAAGCAGTCTGCTAATGTTTTTGGAACAATCTGGTTGGTTCAACAGAAGAAAATAATCGAGAAGATTCAGCGGTTAAAACTAGAAGTGTCCATATGTAATAGGTACTTTTAGTTAATGTGGTATCACAATGGACTGAATAGTCTAAGAGAGCCTGAATCTTAATCGGGCTGCCACTTTGACCTAACCTTACCTAACCTACGTTACAAAAATGTTACAAAGATTATTAACACAGATTTCACGTTAAAGACACGATTGTCATATGAGTAAACATTGATCTATCACATTAAAAAAAATCTTATTTTAACTTTTTCATAAGAATCTTGAATTTCCAACCTCAAAAATAAGCTTTTTTTTAAGGAAGACATACAAAATTTCAAAAATGTTCGATTATTCGCTTATTTAGTTAAAAATCTAAAATCATACATCATTAGAAAGCGAAAGAAAGTCTTTTTGACGGTGTATTGGGCGTATATTTCTTAATTTGCAAAAGTATCCAGATTTAAAATTTATGTTTTATACCCTCCACCATAGGATAGGGGGTATATTAACTTTGTCATTCCATTTGTAACACATCGAAATATTGTTCTAAGACCCCATAAAGTATATATCGTGGTGAAATTCTGAGTCGATTTAAGCATGTCCTTTCGTCTGTTGAAATCACTCTAACTTCCGAACGAAAAAAGCTATCGACTTAAAACTTAGCACAAGTAGTTGTTATTGATGTAGGTAGGATGGTATTGCAAATGGGCCATATCAGTCCACTTTTACGTATAGCACCCATATAAACGGACCCCCAAATTTGGCTTGCGGATCCTCTAAGAAGAGCAAATTTCATCCGATCCGGCTGAAATTTGGTAAATTGTGTAAGTATATGGTCTCTAACAACCATGCAAAATTTGGTCCACATCGCTCCATAATTACATATAACCCCCATATAAACCGATCACCAGATTTGACCTCCGGAGCCTCTTGGAAGACCAAAATTCATCTAATTCAGTTGAAATTTGGTATGTGGTGTTATTAAATGACCTCAAACATCCGTGCACAAATTGGTCGAAATCGGTCAATAATTATATATAGGCCCCATATAAACCGTTCCCCAGATTTGACCTCCGGAGCCCCTTGGAAGAGCAAACTTCATCCGATTCTGTTTAAATTTGGTACGTGATGTTAGTATACGGTATCCAACAACGATGCAGGAATTGGTACATATCAGTCCATAATTATATATAGCCCCTCATATAAACCGGTCCCCAGATTTGACCTCCGGTATCTTTTGGAGAAGCAAAATTCATCCGATCTGGTTGAAATTTGGTACGTGGTGGTAGTATATGATATTTAACAACCATGCCAAAAGTGGTCCATATTAGTCCCTAATCATATATAGCCTTCATATAAACCGATCCCGAGATTTGGTTTTGGAGCCTCTTGGAGGAGTAAATTTCATCCGTGTCAGTTGAAATTTGGTACATTGTGCTAGTTAGCATATGGCCGTTAACAATCATGCCTAACTAGGTCCATATCGGTCTATAGTTATATATAGCCCTCAGATAAATCGATCCCCAATCACAGACAAATTGGTCCATATCAAGTTCATAAATGTATATAGCCCCCATATAAGCGACCTCCATATTTCAATTCTGGCTCTCTACGTATCGTGCAAAAAGTCCATTCGTAATTATTTGTAGACTTACCTATATATAACTTTTTATACCCTCCACCATAGGATGGGGGTATATTAACTTTGTCATTCCGTTTGTAACACATCGAAATATTGCTCTAAGACCCCATAAAGTATATATATTCTGGGTCGTGGTGGAATTCTGAGTCGATCTAAGCATGTCCGTCCGTCCGTCTGTCCGTCTGTCCGGCTGTCCGTCCGTCTGTGGAAATCACGCTAACTTCAGAACGAAACTAGCTATCGACTTGAAACTTGGCACAAGTAGTTGTTATTGATGTAGGTCGGATGGTATTGAAAATGGGCCATATCGGCCCACGTTTACGTATAGCCCCCATATAAACCGATCCCCAAATTTGGCTTGCGGAGCCTTCCGGAGCAGCAAAATTCATCCGATCCGGTTGAAATTTGGTACGTGGTCTAAGTATACGGTCTCTAACAACCATGCAAAAATTGGTCCATATCGGTCCATAATTATATATAGCTCCCATATAAACCGATCCCCAGATTTGACCTCCGGAGCCTCTTGGAGGGGCAAAATTCATCCGATCCGTTTGAAATTTGGAGCGGCAAAATTCATCCGATCCGTTTGAAATTGGGTACCTGATGTTAGTATACGGTCTCTAACAAGCATGCAAAAATTGGTCCATATCGGTCCATAATTATATATAGCTCCCATATAAACCGATCCCCAGATTTGAACTCTGGAGCCTCTTGGATGAGCAAAATTCATCCAATCCAATTGAAATTTAGTACGCGGTGTTAGTATATGGTCTCTAACAACCATGCAAAAATTGGTCCATATCGGTCCATAATTATATATAGCTCCCATATAAACCGATCCCCAGATTTGACCTCCGGAGCCTCTTGGAGGAGCAAAAGTCATCCGATGCGGTTAAATTTGGTACATTTCGTTAGTATATGGCCTCTAACAGCCATGTAAAAATTGTCAAATTTTATTACTATAGAAAGTTTTGTAAAAATTTCATTTCTGTAGAAAGTTTTGTAAAAAGTTTATTTCTATAGCAATGTTTGTCAACATTTTATTACCATAGAAAATTTTGTCAAAATTTTATTTCTATAGAAAATTTTGTAAAAAATTTATTTCTGTAGAAAATTTTGTCAACATTTTATTTCTATAGACAATTTTGTCAATATTTTATTTCTATAGAACATTTTGTCAACATTTTATTTCTATAGAAAATTTTGTCAACATTTTATTTCTATAGAAAATTTTGTCAAAATTTTATTGCTATAGAAAATTTTGTCAACATTTTACTTCCATAGAAAATTTTGTCAACATTTTATTTCTATAGAAAATTTTGTCAAACTGAATTATATACGTACTTAATCGGCCTTTTTTGTTTAATAACTAACTTACAATTTAGTTGGACTAACTTACAATTTAGAAGACAGTGTTAAAAAGTTTTACGATACCTTGCCATCGGCAAGTGTTATCGCAACCCAAGTAATTCGATTGTGGATGACAGCCTTTAGTAGAAGTTCCTACGCAATCCATGGTGGAGGGTACATAAGATTCGGCCTGGCCGAACTTACGGCCGTATATACTTGTTTTGTCTAATATATACCACGTATGAACTAACTTAAAATTTAGGAAACGATGTTAAGAATTTTTAAGATACAACAACCCAAGTAATTCGATTGTGTATGAAAGTTTTTCGTAGAAGTTTCTACGCAATCCATGGTGAAGGGTACCTAAGATTCGCCCTGGCCGAAGTTACGGCCGTAGACACTTGTTTTAAGTGACATCCAACAAAAGGAATCGTAGCAATTTTTACCAAAAGAAAGATGAAGAGGGAGATGAGAGTTTTTGGATTTCGTTAAATTGGATTTTTGGTAACTAGAGCTTTGACGGCATTGCGATGTTATAGAATAGAATTGTAAAGTATTTCCCAATTTGAGAGGGAATACTTTGAAAAATCTACCAAATTGCTAAGAATTCTACTAAACAATAAAAATTTTTTTGTAGAAATCTACTAACTGTCACAACCTCGGTGATAGACCCAATTCTGCCATGGGTATTTCCACTGGCATTTTGGTGATATTGGAGTTATTTTTATAATATTTAAGCCTGATGATGCCGAACAGTGAAGGTAAGATTTTAAATCCATGCTGTAGTAGTGGAAAGTTTCCTAGTAACCTGAACATATCACAAGAATAGGTGGAACACGTATTGAAAAATGAGATTCGACTAAAGCCAAGAAATGCCAGAGGTCACCGATACCCCCGAAAAAGTAAGATTGGAAAGAGCCAAAGAATTGCTTCGTTTGCACCAATGTGCGCAATTACCGAATTTGCTTTTCTCTGATGAAAACAAATTTCATATTATGTGGTTTGTGAACAAACATCATAAGCAAGTTTAATTGCCAACGAAGACTGCTGAAAATGTACATCTTCAATTGGCCTCCCGAACTCAAGTGCCGCCGATGGTTTTAGTGTGGACCGCCGTAACGAATGAAGGTCGCTCCCTGGTCGTTTTGAACGACCGTTGGGTCAAAATAATTGCCGAATATTATATGAGAAAATGTCCTAAGGGAAGTACGGACAAATATATCGGCGGCAGACCAGGGACAGTACCATCAATAGGCCTCAGCATCATTGCACTCAGCATACGTCAACCAAGAATGGGTTTCTCCTATGAAGATGCATTCCAAAATACCATGACTCGCGAAAAATGTCATGATTAACATATCTTAGGGTCGTGTATGAAAACATGAGCATGATTAAAATCGAGAGCGTTATTAAAATCTTAACATCCCAAGTGTCACTAAAATTGTTAATGAATTCATCTCGTAAGTGTTTTATGTCCGTGGGTGGTATTTTTTTTCTTGAGCGTATTATTCCGAACTTTGTTACTCACGCACACTCATGACTCACGCACGACTTTTGGTTTGTAAATCACGCACACTCACGCTGATGGCCATCAGTGTAAGTCACGAAATTTTTCGTGATTCACGACAATTTCGTGTCACGTGCACACCTCACACTCAAAAAGCGTCAATCACGAATGGCTTATAAAGGAGGATACTCACTTCAGTGCTACCATACAATGGACACCAAAATCTTTGAATCGCAATTCGTTGGTTGCGCCAAAGGCATTAGGATAATATGTTAAGTTTGGCACTAAAATATACCAAAGTATAGATACGGCAATGGACCAAAATACATAAAACCACTTTCGATCAGCGTGTGATGGCTTTTTTCCGTCGCTGAAAGGGATAGTCGAACAAATCTAATCTGATTTTAAATGTGATGCTATTTTCGAAATTTTTTTTGGCTTTGAAAAATAATTTTCAGGCAACTTCGCAAAAGCGCATTTATGATTTATGGGTCGATAGATATATAGCAGAGATGTAGGAAAATTTGTTGTTTTGTCATTTTTTTTTTGCCCAAATCAGAAAAACATATATAGAAGAAATTTGTCTAAATCTGGGCCGATTTTGACAAAATTTGGCATATATTGCTAAAATTTTATCTGTGTAAAGTTTCTTGTAAGTCGGGGTAAAACTTTGGCATCTGTGGCTTCATATGAGTCTAAACCGGGTGAATGATATATATGGTAACTATATCTAACTCTGAAGTGATTTTAACCAAATTTGGCTCCCATATAAATCTTTCGCCCGATATGTAGTAAAACGCATGCGATTCGGTTGAAATTTGGTACATGGTGTTTGTATATGTTCTTTAACCACCATGAAAAAATTGGTCTATATCGGTCCATAATTATATTTAGCCCCCATATAAATCGATCCCCAGATTTTACCTCCGGAACCTCTTGGAGGAGCAAATTCATCCGATTGAAATTTGGAACGTGGTGTTAGTATGTGGTCTTTAACAAACACGCAAGAATTGGTCCATATCGGTCCATAATTATATATAGCACCCATATCGGTCCATAATTATATATAGCCCCCATATAAATCGATCCCCAGATTTGACCTCCGGAACCTCTTGGAGGAGCAAAATTCATGCGATTCGGTTGAAATTTGGTACATGGTGATTGTATATGTTCTTTAACCACCATGGAAAAATTGGTCTATATCGGTCCATAATTATGTATAGCCCCCATATACACCATTCCTCAGATTTGATCTCCGGAGCCTCTTGGAGGAGCAAAATTCATCCGATTCGGTTGAAATTAGGAACGTGGTGTTAGTATATGGCCGCTAATAACCATGCCAAAATTGATCCATATCGGTCTATAGTTATATATAGCCGATCCCCGATCACACAAAAATTGGTCCATATCGGTTCATAATCATAGTTGCCACTCGAGCCAAAAATAATCTACCAACATTTTATTCCTATAGAAAATTTTGTCAAATTTTATTTCTATAGAAAATTTTGGCAAAATTTTATTCCTATAGAAAATTTTGTCAAAATTTTATTTGTATAGAGAATGTTGTCAAAATTGTAATTCTAGTGAAAATTTTGTCCAATTTTTATTTCTATAGAAAGTGTTGGCAAAAGTTTATTTTGCCGAAATTGTATTTCTATAGAAACTTTTGTCAAAATTTTATTTCTATAAACAATTTTGTCAAACTTAATTATATATGTATTTAATCGGTCTTTTTTAGTTTAATATATACCCCATATTAAATTACAATTTAGAAGACGGTGTTAGGAAGTTTTAAGATACCATGCAGTGGGCAAGTGTTACCGCAACCCAAGTAATTCGATTGTGGATGACAGTCTTCAGTAGAAGTTTCTACGCAATCCATGGTGGAGGGTACATAAGCTTCGGCGTGGCCGAACTTACGGCCGTATATATTTGTTTCTTTTAGTGTGGTGGTATAATATAGTCGGCCCCGCCCGACTTACTTTTTTATAAAAATATTTTGATATTTTTATTCCAAAATAATTTGCAATTTTGTTTCCAAAGAACCAGGAATTCGACAAACGTCTGATTGCAAGCGTTTTCAAATTGTTGAAACTGTGCAAATTGTACTGGCAAAAATTTAAATTAGTGCAATGCGTGGCTATTCGTCGAATTAGATTTTTATATAAAGGCAATTTTAATATGGTTATATGAAATCAAACTGGCAATAGTACTCCTACAAAATTTGGCACAAAGTTCGCCTATGTATGTTTTAATATTCGACTCTGGCCGATATTAGAATTTTCTTACACTTTTTCTATAAGGAAAAGGCAAACACAAAAATGATAAAAAAAAGAAGTATGGAATAAATGGAATAATTAGCATTTTGTCAATAAATTCTTATTTTGTAAAAAACGAAGTATTTTACTAAGGTTTTAGATATTTTTGATGTATGGCAAAATATGTCAAATGTCTTACAGTTTACAGTATGTCAAATGCCTTACGGTTTACGACAGACCATCTCTGACCGGGAATCGACCAAAGTACCACAGATCATTTTCATGTAGATTGTGATGACTTTGTCGTTCATAATTTGAAGGCCATAATTCTTTCCAAAGCTAGCCAAATCGAATAAATCTAAACTGATCTTTAAATTTGATGTTATTTCCAAACTAATTTCCATGAATTATAATAAAGTTAAATTGGCTTTAGTGCCCCTTCTACATAAGCAGATTTTTTTTTTTTTTTTTTTTTTTTTTTTACACATGTTTCCTTCTAAGATTTCATTTTTGATAGTTGTGTTTTACGAAGTTTAGAACGAAACAATGATTTTAGTAGGCATTGGTCAGATTTTGGTGTAGAATATAGCACAGATTTTGTGCTTAATATTTGCTATAACATTTTTTAATTACTTTAACTATAGAAGATTCTATAATTTCATAATTAAACTCTCTTACCATCGCTCCCACATACACATACTTCTCATTTTCGAATTATATTAAATTTTATATTGTAAACTGACCGTAATCACTTGAAAATCCTATAAACTTGATACATATTCCATTGTTTCTTTATGGCTTGTCTTCTCCTGAGAGAAGGAGAACACCGATAATAACAATAATAGTAATATTTCTATGTGGGTAGACTTAATGTTTCTTCATACAGCAAATCCGTCGTTCAGGGTCCTTAGGTCCCTTTGGCTCTGTGGCACGTAGTTTTGGGCTTTGCACATACACACCCATATAGCAAAAGTTTGTATACGGTAGATGTCTTTTATATGTACATTCTTATAAATAAGCAATTGACCATATTTCTATCATCTAAGTTCTCTAGGTTTCAAGTATTTGCTTAAGTAGTCTCCTTCCTTGTAGTCCTCCAAAAATCTCTTGAATAATTTCTGGCAATGAGTTGAGGTCAGCTCAGCTAGCTAGCTATCTAAGGAAAATGTGAATGGCTGTCGACTTGATTCATATGCACATCTTCAAATGTGAAGGTATAGATAAATGTCTGCATTAATGTGTGTTGGTGTGGCATATTTGTGTATGGTAATGTTTGTATGGGTATGTGTGTGTGTGCATACTTAAGGCGAGCCATGTAGTCAATTTAGACAATGTGGCCACAACATGTTAAATATTAATGGTTTTTGATATTTATTACATTAAAAGGCACCGTAATGTGTACCCTTAACTATCTTCTGTCGATTGAATTTCTTGTCATATACACAAAAAAAAAAATTATTTCCATTATTATAAAGGGAAACATTTATAAATTTAGAATACCGTTATTGTTTTGATTTCAGCTTAAAACCATGCTTTGGCTTAACTACTAGAGTAATTTAACTGACAGAGGAAAAGTATGTTTGTCAAAATGATTTGGACAAACCCCTTTTCGTAAAGTATACAAAGTATTACTCTAACATATCTCCTAAAAAAATCGTAATTTCCATAATTAATATTATATTCGATATTTAATAATAGAACAATTACAGTAATAGATTAATCAAATATGTATAATCTCCATGCTGTTTCTGATCTCCTCTCGGTTTACAAGCACATTAGGTAGAATTCCACCCAATATAGTAAATTTTTTACTGTTAAGTAAATATGGTAGAATTCTTGCTGGTAGGTTTTGCAAAATTTCCTTCATAAAAAAAAAGAAATTGACCAAATTTTCTATAGAAAGAAAATTGTGACAAAATTTTCTATAGAAATATAATTTTGACAAAATTTTCTATAGAAATAAAATTTTGACAAAATAGTCTATACAAATAAAATTTTGACTAAATATTCTACAGAAATAAAATTTTGACAAAATTTTCAAAAAAAAAAAAATGTCAAAATTTCCTATAGAAAAAAATTTAAAGATCTTTCTATGGAAATAATATTTTGACAAATTTGCTATAGAAATAAAATTTTCTATAAAAATAAAATTTTGACAAATTTTCTACAGAAATAAAATTTTGACAAATTTTTTGCATAAATAAAATTATGACAAAATTTTTTAAAGAAATAAAATTTTGACAAAATTTTCTATAAAAATAAAATTTTCTCAAAATATTTGATAAAAATAAAATTTTGACAAAATTTTCTATAGACATAAAATTTTGGCAACATTTTCTATAGACATAAAATTTTGACAACATTTTCTGTGGAATCACAATTTTGGCAACATTATCTATAGAAATAAAATTTTATTCTGTAGAAATCCAATTTTGAAAAATTTTTCTATAGAAATCAAATTTTGACACACTTTTCTATAGAAATAAATTTGTGACAACATTTTTTTATAGGAATAAAATGTTGACAAAATTTTCTATAGGAATAAAGTGTTGACAATATTTTCCATGAGTAAATAAATTTCGATAAAATTTAGAAAAAAAAATGTTAACAAGATTTTCTATAGAAATAAAATTTTTGACAAAATTTTCTATAGAACAAAAATTTTGACAAATAAAAGTTTGACAATAATTTTCTTTGTAAAAAATTTTGACAAAAATTTTCTATGGAAATAAAATTTTGAAAAATTGTTTTATAGAAATTGAATTTTGACAAGTTTTTCTATAGAAATAAATTTTTGAAATTAAAATTCTATACAAATAAACTTTTTAAATAATAATAATAAACTTTCTATAAAAATAAACTTTTGACAAAATTTTCTACAGAAACAAAATTATGACAAAATTTTTTATAGAAATAAAATTTTGACAAAATTTTCCATAAAAATAAAATTTTGACAACATTTTCCATAAAAATAAAATTTTGTCAAAATATATGATAAAAATAAAATTTTTACAAAATTTTCTATAGACATAAAATTTTGACAAAATTTTCTATAGACATAAAATTTTGACCAAATTTTCTATAGACATAAAATTGTGACAAAATTTTCTGTGGAATTAAAATTTTGACAACATTATCTATAGAAATAACATTTCATTTTTGTAGAAATACAATTTTCAATAATGTTTCTATAAAAATAAAATTTTGACAATATTTTCTATAGAAATAAAATGTTGACAAAATTTCTATAGAAATAAAATTTTTGACAAAAATTTTCTATAGAAATTAAATTTTGACAAAATTTTCTAAAGAAAAGGAAATTTTGACAAAATTTTCTAAAGAAATAAAATTTTGACAAAAATTTTCTATATAAATTAAATTTTGACAAAATTTTCTATAGAAAAAGAAATTTTGACAAATTTTTCTACGAAAATAAAATCTATAAAACTAAATTTTGACAAAATTTTTTATAGAAATAAACTTTTCACAAAGATTTTTATAGAAATAAAGTTTTGGCAAAATTGTCTATATTGAGAAAAAATCTATGTATTCGAAAGAAGGAAATTCCCTATATAGAGTTTTTTTCAACAAAATGTGTTATTTTAAATTATCTGGTATTTTGATAGTTGTTGCTTATGAAACTTTTATAATTAGATTTTGGACAAGAAATATAGAAATAAAATTAAAAAAAAAAAAAAAACAAGTAAGGAAAGTCTAAAGTCGGGCGGGGCCGACTATATTATACCCTGCACCATTATGTAGATCCACATTTTCGATATCATATCAAATCCGTCCAATGTGTTGGGTGCTATATATAAAGGTTCCCATACACATATATAAATCTGACCAGATCTGGACAGAGTTCTACAATATTTATAAACTTTAAATTTAAGTCGGCTAATGCCTTGGGGTGGAACGCAATGTTACACAGTGTGGCGCGGGGTATAAATATGGGAAACATTTAAATCTGGACTGATTTTGAGGTAACTTCGCAAAAGTGTATTTATGATTTATCGGTCGATAGATATGTATTAGATATAGAGGAAAATTTGAGTCCCTTTTAAAAGTTTTCGAATAAGCAGTGGCGAATTTACAAGGAAAATGTTCGTATGGGATCTATATCTAAATCTGAACCGGTTTCAGCCAAATTTGGCACATACAGTTGGAATGTTAATTCTACTTCCTGTACAAAATTTCAAATAAATCGGAGTAAATGGTTGGTCACTGTGGTCATATGAGTGTCAATCAGGCGAATGATATATATAGGAGCTATATCTAAATCTGAACCGATTTCAGTAAGATAAAAAATTTTGACAAAATTTTCTATAGAAATAGCATTTTGACAAAGTTTCCTTTAGAAACAAATTTTTTTGACAAAATTTTCTACAGAAACAAAATTTTGACAATTTTTTTAGAAAAAAAATTTGACAAAAATTTTCTATGGAAATAAAATTTTGAAAAATTATTATATAGAAATAAAATGTTGACAAAATTTCCTATAGAAATAAAATGTTAACTAAATTTTTTATGACAATAAAATTTTGACAAAAAAATTCTATAGAAATAATATTTTGAATTTTCTACAGAAATAAAATTTTGACAACATTTAAAAAAAAAAACAAAATTTTGCCAAAAATTTGTATAGAAATAAAATTTTACAAAAATTTCTCTAGAAATAAATTTTTGAAAAAAAAAATTCTATAGAAATAAAATATTGCCAAATTTTTTATAGAAATAAAATTTTGAAAAAAAAGTTCTATAGAAATACAATTTTGACAAAATTTTCTATAGAAATAATTTTTGAAAAAAAAAATATATATACTAATAAAATTTTGACAAAATTTTCTATAAATTAAACTTTTGACAAATTTTTCTATAGAAATAAAATTGTCATACATTTTTCTATAGAAATAAAATTTAAAATTTTCTAAAGAAATGAAATTTTGACAAATTTTTTAGAAATAAATCGTTGACAAAATTTTCTATAGATTTGGCTTTCGGAGCCTCTTGGAGGAGTAAATTTCAATTTGGTGCGTGGTTTAACTTTACCTCCTTTACCACCCATGCCAAAATTTGTCCATATCGGCCTATAATTATAAATAGCCCCTATATAAAGCGACCCCTATATTTCACTACTCTGTTCCACACTGTGGAATAGGGTATTATTTTGTCTAGCATATACCCCATATAGACTAACTTACAATTTAGCAGACGATATTAAGAAGTTTTAGGATACCTTGCCAACGGCAAGTATTATCACAACGCAAGTAATTTGATTAAGGATGGAAGGGACATAAGATTCGGCCGGGCCGAATTTACGGCCGTATATATTTGTTTTTATATTAAATAGTATAGACGGCCGTGAGTGACCCTCCTCGTTAACATGTTGCAAAACCCATTAAAACTTATTCGGGAACATTAACATAGAAAGTCCTATCTCACCCGTTGTGTAGCCCACGCATTACATATTCTGAACACTACTTGTTCCAATCGATGCTTCCAATATATAATTTCTGTGTTTAGAAGGCGCAAAATATATGATACACTAACAAATATGCAAATCAGTGACCTGCACACTTTTAGTAATAACGTTCAAAGTCTAAGTATAAAAGCCTCATAGGACCAAAATATCAGGTAATTTAAATGTTACCACATTTTGTTGAAACAACACCTTAGAAGGGGATTTTCTTTTATTCGTGAACACAGATTTTTTCTCGAGTCTGCTATTAGAAATCCATAAGACATTTGGTTCTACACCTTCGTCTGGTTGGGGAAATATATTCACCCCTTTATGTAAACGTATGACTTTGAGTGGAACCATATATTTCGTAAACGTACTTAAGTATTCGAAGGAATCACCCATTTACATATTTTGCACATTGATGGCTATTTGGCTTCTATCTATGGCATATGCCACAACTAAAACTAACAATCAGTGGACCATAGCGAATCACATTGAAAGTTTTTACCTATCCGCAACAGTGTCTGAATGTAAATATGCTATAATTATCGTATGCAGCATTTGTTTGATGTCTTCTGAGATTTGAATATTTTGTTTGTGAAATATGTATGCATATACACTTCAAAAAAAAAAAAAATTATTTCATATAAGAAATTGCCATAGAAACAATCCCCCATGTTCCGATTTTCGGAATCGCAAATCGTAAGAATTTTGTTTTCCCATAAAGAAAAAATTTAAATACTATCGGATTTAAATTCGGAACGGAGCGGTTTTTCTTTTGGAAAACAATGCGCTCCGGCAAAAAAAAATGGATCACTCCGCTGCGCTCTACGCTCCACTCCGCTCCCTGCATTTGACCGTCGAAATATTTGTTTGCGTTGGATCCCACACAATTTCCAAATCCCTCAAAAAACGGCTCTTATCGATTGGTCGAAGGAAATGTTCGAAACATGTGATCACGGTGCTTCGAAACATGTCGATGATATCGTCATGACAGGTCATGAATTGTGGATTTGCGCATATAAGCCGGAAAATAAACGGCAGTACTCGGGTAAGAAGAAATTCCACGTAAATATTCTGATAAATTGGAAAAACTGAACACGGCGATATCGTACCACTGAAACAACGCAGAACAGTGAATACTGTACAGGCAATTGTGTTCATGTACAA
The DNA here is from genome assembly GCF_050003625.1 of Haematobia irritans. Classification (NCBI taxonomy): domain Eukaryota; kingdom Metazoa; phylum Arthropoda; class Insecta; order Diptera; family Muscidae; genus Haematobia; species Haematobia irritans. The sequence continues at coordinate 196,900,002 of NC_134398.1, forward strand.
CCATTTTTCTTGCCAGTTGTCTTCCAGGAAATCCAACCGCCTAGGAAGGATCAGTCTTCACCACGACAATGCGAGCTCTCATACATTGGCTCAAACAACTGTATTTTTGAGCACTCAAAACATCGATTTGATAGGTCAACCGCCATATAATCCTGACTTGGCATCGAATGACTTCGTTTTATTACCGTACGTAAAAATTGAAATAAGAAGTCAACGTTTTTTCGTCACCTGAAGAAGCGGTTGATGCGCTCAGAATGCATGTTTTGAAGATGCCTCAATCAGAATGGCAAAACTGCTTCGACAAATGGTTCAAACGTATGCAAAATTGTATAAAACTTAATGGGGAATATTTTTATAACCACCACCATAGAATGGTGATGGGGTATAATATGTGTTTCATTCCGTTTGTAACACAACGAAATATCGTTTTCCGACTATGTAAAATATATATATTCTTGGTTAGCGAGAAATTGTAAGACGATATAAGCATGTCTGTCTGTCTGGTTGTCTGTCTTTCTGTTGTAATCACGCTACAGTCTTCAACAAAGCAGTAATCGTCCTGAGATTTGGCACAGAATCGCCTTTTCTCTGCACGCAAGCCAAGTTCGAATATTGTCTATATCGGTCCAGGTTTTGATATAGCTCCCATATAGACCCATCCCCCGATTTGGGGTCTTGGGCTTACAGAAAACGTAGTTTTTATCGAATTTTAAAGGTATTCGAGGACCGTAAAGAGGTGTGTCGACAATGGTGATTATGTTTTGATGTAGCCCCCATATAGACCGAACTTTCGATTTTTATACCCTCCACCATACGATGGGGGGTATATTAACTTTGTCATTCCGTTTGTAATACATCGAAATATTGCCCTAAGACCCCATAAAGTATATATATTCTGGGTCGTGGTGAAATTCTAAGTCGATCTGAGTTGTAGTAGTTGTTATTGACGTAGGTCGGATGGTACTGCAAATGGGCCATATCGGTCCACTTTTACGTATAGCCCCCATATAAACGGACCTCCAAATTTGGCTTGCAGACCCTCTAAGAGAAGCAAATTTCATCCGATCCGGCTGAAATTTGGTACATGGTGTTAGTATATGGTCTCTAACAACCATGCGAAAATTGGTCCACATCGGTCCATAATTATATATAGCCCCCACATAAACCGATCCCCCGATTTGGCTTTCGGAGCATCTAAGAGAAGCAAATTTCATCAGATCCGGCTGAAATTTGATACATTGTGTTAGTATATGGTCTTTAAAAACCATGCAAAAATTGGTCCATATCGGTCCATAATTATATATAGCCCCCATATAAACCGATCCCCAGATTTGGCTTGCGGAGCCTCTAAGAGAAGCAAATTTCATCCTATCCGGCTGTTAGTATATGGTCTCTAATTACCATGCAAAAATTGGTCCGCATCGGTTCATAATTATATATAGCTCCATATAAACCGATCGCCAGATTTGACCTCCGAAGCCCCTTGGAAGACCAAAATTCATCGGATTCGGTTGAAATTTGGTACGTGATGTTAGTATATGGTATCCAACAACCATGCATGAATTGGTTCATATCAGTCCATAATTATATATAGCCTCCATATAAACCGATCCCCAGATTTGACCTCCGGTGCCTTTTGGAGAAACAAAATTCATCCGATCTGGTTGAAATTTGATACGTGGTGGTTGTATATGATATTTAACAACCATGCCAAAAGTGGTCCATATCAGTCCATAATCATATATAGCCCCCATATAAACCGATCCCGAGATTTGGTTTTGGAGCCTCTTGGAGGAGCAAATTCCATCCGAGTCAGTTGAAATTTGGTACATTGTGCTAGTATATGGCCGTTAACAACCATGCTTAACTAGGTCCATATCGGTCTATAGTAATATATAGCCCTCAGATAAATCGATCCCCAATCACAGAAAAATTGGTCCATATCAAGTTCATAATTGTATATAGCCTCCATATAAGCGACTCCCATATTTCAATTCTGGCTCTCTGCGTACCGTGCAAAAAGTCCATATCGATTCGTAATTATTTGTAGACTTACCTATACATACCTTTTTCTAATATATTCCACGAATGGAGTAACTCACAATTTAGAAAACGATGTTAAGAAGGTTTAAGATACCACAACCCAAGTAATTCGATTGTGAATGACAGTCTTTCGTAGAAGTCTCTACGCAATCCATGGTGGAGGGTACATAAGATTTGGCCTGTCCGAACTTACGGCCGTATATACTTGTTCTTCTTAGACTTCTAGAATCCGTAGCTTTTACACAATTTGCCTAAAATTGGAAATCTAGAGGTATTCTAGGACCATAAAGAGGTGTGACGAAAATGGCGAGTATCAGTCCATTTTTCGATATATCCCCCATATAGACCGATGTCCCGATTTTACTTCTTGGGCTTCTAGAATCCGTGGTTTTCATCCAATTTACCTGAAATTTAAAATCATGAGGTATTCTACGACCATAAATACCTAGGAGGTGTGCCGAAAATGATGATTAGAGGACCATCTTTTCAAACAAAAAATGGTTCTTATAAATCCAGAATCTGATATAGTGTTCATAGGTAAAATCTTTACATTTATCTTTGGGAAGCATACCGATTGAACTGATCTGTTTGGGAAAATATCTGTCATCAAACCCCCCTGAAATTTTCAAAGGAAACTATTATATTCAATTCATGGTGGTGGGTTTTAAGATTTAAGATTCGGGCCTGGCGAACTTTCTATGTATATACTTGTTAAAAATAATAATTCGTTTTTCGATTAATAATATTTGCTATTGTTCTATAATCCCTAAATATAAAAGGCAACCCTTGTATTTCCGGTTCGACATACAAATGCAATACGTTTACTATGGCTATAAGACGGAAGTAGTAACATGTTTTGCGATGATACGGTCGAATGCTGTGGGTTATGATGGGATAGACCCGAGATTTGTAAGTATTATTCTGCCGTATATACTGCCATATATCACACATCTCTTCAATGGAATAATCACCACTAGTACCTTTCCTTCTATATGGAAACATGCTAAGATTATGCCACTGCCCAAAGGTTCGAATGAGTTTCGTCCGATTGCAATTCTTCATTATCTTTCAAAGGTGTTTGAGAAGATATTGTATCGGCAGATGTTTTGAGAAGATACTGTATCGGCAGATGAATGAATGTTCCCTATTATGCGAGAAACAATCAGGATTTCGTCCTAACCACAGTTGGTAAGTGCCCCGGCTGAAGTTACTGAGAATATTCGAGGGAATTTGGAGGATGATAGGATCAATTTTCTTGTTCTTCTTGATCATTCCAAGGCATTTGACTGTGTGGATCATATTATGCTGGGCGCTAAGATGCGTCATTTTTAAATATGACCTAAGCCAAACATAATTTTTCTCTATGTACACAGAAATATTTTGATGTGATTATCAGTATGAGTTTAGCTTAATTTTCTGTTCGAATTTCTATATATTTGCCAAACACAATGGCTTAATAAAACATTGAGATATATTTTAATAAATTATTTATAAATAATGTGAAGTATCCGTATGGTAAATATTTACATTTTGTATTTGTAACCTGCATATCACAAGAATAAGGAATTCAAATATGTGGCTTGAAAATTGTTTTATTGTTATCTTTGTGTTTTCTTTTTCTGCTTGATGAAAAAATCACTAGTTTCTTAGGAAAGGCATCAAAAAGTTTTTCAGCGGTAAAGATGGTGACATTTCTGAAGGTTTCAAAGCTTCTTTAAGTGGTTTCACTGTAATGTGGAACGCTGTTCGCACTCGGCTATAAAAAGGTGGACCCTTGTCATTGAACTCAACATGGAATCGGGCAGCCCTCAGTTATAAGAGAGAAGTTCACCAATGTGGTATCACAATGGACTGAATAGTCTAAGTGAGCCTGATACATCGGGCTGCCACATAACCTAATCTAATCTAATCTAATCTAATCTAATCTAATCTAATCTAATCTAATCTAATCTAATCTAATCTAATCTAATCTAATCTAATCTAATCTAATCTAATCTAATCTAATCTAATCTAATCTAATCTAATCTAATCTAATCTAATCTAATCTAATCTAATCTAATCTAATCTAATCTAATCTAATCTAATCTAATCTAATCTAATCTAATCTAATCTAATCTAATCTAATCTAATCTAATCTAATCTAATCTAATCTAATCTAATCTAATCTAATCTAATCTAATCTAATCTAATCTAATCTAATCTAATCTAATCTAATCTAATCTAATCTAATCTAATCTAATCTAATCTAATCTAATCTAATCTAATCTAATCTAATCTAATCTAATCTAATCTAATCTAATCTAATCTAATCTAATCTAATCTAATCTAATCTAATCTAATCTAATCTAATCTAATCTAATCTAATCTAATCTAATCTAATCTAATCTAATCTAATCTAATCTAATCTAATCTAATCTAATCTAATCTAATCTAATCTAATCTAATCTAATCTAATCTAATCTAATCTAATCTAATCTAATCTAATCTAATCTAATCTAATCTAATCTAATCTAATCTAATCTAATCTAATCTAATCTAATCTAATCTAATCTAATCTAATCTAATCTAATCTAATCTAATCTAATCTAATCTAATCTAATCTAATCTAATCTAATCTAATCTAATCTAATCTAATCTAATCTAATCTAATCTAATCTAATCTAATCTAATCTAATCTAATCTAATCTAATCTAATCTAATCTAATCTAATCTAATCTAATCTATTGTTCGACATACTTCAAAAGTTTTTTATTTTGCGATCCGGATGCCCAAAATGAAACAGATTTCTAAGAGTTAGTCCGAAACTGGTTCCTGAGGACCTGTCTATGGGGTGCTCCTGCTAAATTGTCCCAGTGCGTGTCTTTTGGAATGAGTCCAAGACGTGTCCTAAAGTGTCAATTTACCCCGTCAATGACAAACCCATGTTAAAGAACTTGAACTGGTCCATACACACCAGGGACTAGTCCTGTACCGGACCTGTGGTTGATCCATTTCCCATAGAGCTACCACTTAACCTAACCTAACCATTGCGTTGGCTCCCGGTCGAGCCATATTTGTCCCCAAATTTGGCTTGCGGTTCCTCTGGGAGGTGCAAATTTCATCCGAGTGAAACTCTCAGAAATGCCACTGAAAAAGTTTTTGATGGGATTAAAGCCATGACACTTTGAATTCAACGGTCATAAAGCTAAAAGTAAGTTCCTTGGCAATAACCCAAAAATATCAAAATTTCGATGAAAATCCTCCAAAAACTAATTTGTCTATATATGAAAAACTTATTTATTTTAAATGTGTATTGTTATTACATAAAATTATTTATATTAAGGAACCAGAAGACCTTTATAATAGACTGACGTTTGGAAGATGAAATAGAGGCCTCAGAATTATACACCAAAGGTATACATGGTTGACATCTGAAAGACAATTTTTGATACACACAGTGCGTCTTTGAAACAGTTTGCCAATGCAGCTATAGATTATAAGCAACGCAATTGTATTTAAAAATAAAATAAAAAATATGTATTCTTAAATTTATTACGAAAATTCATTGAAAATTCTCCAAAAATTCTACCGTGTTATGAAGGGAACTTTTTTTGCTCACATCTCCGTACCGAAACGCCCCAAGAACCTATCACCTAGAAATACGAAATTCAACGATCAATCAATTTTGACAAAATTTTCTATAGAAAAAAAATTTTTACAAAATTTTCTATAGAAATAAAATTTTTACAAAATTAAAAAAAAAAAAATTTACAAAATTTTCTATAGAAATAAAATTTTGACAATTTTTTTTGTAGAAATAAAATTTTGACAAAATTTTCGGAAGAAATAAAATTTTGACAAAATATTCTCCAACTAAGAAGTATTTCAATATTTCATAGAAATAAAATGTTGACAAAGTTTTTCCAAGAAATACTATTTTGACGATGTTCTCTATAGAAATAAAATGTTTACAAAATTTTCTATAGAAATAAAATTTTGCTAGAATTTTCTATAGAAATAAAATTTTGACAAAAATTTCTATAGAAATAAAATTTTCTATAGAAATAAAATTTTGACAAAATTCTGTATAAAAATAAAATTTAAAAAAATTTTTCCATCGAAATCAAATTTTGACAAAATTTTGTATAAAAATAAAATTTCAACAACATTTTCAATAAAATTTTCACAAAATTTTCTATACGAATTTTTGCCAAAATTTTCTTTAGAAATAAAATTAAAAAAAAAAAAAATTTCATTAGAAATAAAATTTTTTCCAAAATGTTCTTCAGAAATAAAATTTTGATAAAATTTTCGATAGAAATAAAATTTTTGAAAAATGTTCTATAAAAATAAAATTTTGAAAAAATTTTCTATAAAAATAAAATATTGAAAAAATTTTCGATAGCAATAAAATTTTGAGAAAATTTATGATAGAAATAATATTTTAAGAAAATGTTTTTATAAAAAAAGTTTCTATTGAAAAAAAAAAAATTGGCAAAATGTTCTATAGAAACAGGGTGCCACCGTGGTGCAATGGTTAGCATGTCCGCCTTGCATGCACAAGGTCGTGGGTTCGATTCCTTCCACCGAACACCAAAAAGTTTTTCAGAGGTGGATTATCCCACCTCAGTAATGCTGGTGACTTTATATATAATGATAAGTGAAAAGTTCACCAATGTGGTATCACAATGGACTGAATAGTCTAATGGGGATTTCGATTGGAAAAAAGGTGCAACATTCTCGAAATTGATTGCCAAATACAAAGGACACTGTCATAGATTTGGGATCCTGTATCCCTCTCAATATTATATATTAACAGTGACTTTGGAATGACACTATTATTTGAGCGAAAATACATTGAGGGAAAAAGTAGTGTAACACCAGGGCAACATATTTTTTGCGAAACGAAAACGGCCTAAGTGAGCCTGACATCGGGCTGCCACCTAACCTAACCTTCTATAGAAACAAAATTATGTCAAAATTTTCTATGGAAATAAGATTTTGGAAAAATAAAAAATATGTATTCTTAAATTTATTACGAAAATTCATTGAAAATTCTCCAAAAATTCTACCGTGTTATGAAGGGAACTTTTTTTGCTCACATCTCCGTACCGAAACGCCCCAAGAACCTATCACCTAGAAATACGAAATTCAACGATCAATCAATTTTGACAAAATTTTCTATAGAAAAAAAATTTTTACAAAATTTTCTATAGAAATAAAATTTTTACAAAATATAAAAAAAAAAATTTACAAAATTTTCTATAGAAATAAAATTTTGACAATTTTTTTTGTAGAAATAAAATTTTGACAAAATTTTCGGAAGAAATAAAATTTTGACAAAATATTCTCCAACTAAGAAGTATTTCAATATTTCATAGAAATAAAATGTTGACAAAGTTTTTCCAAGAAATACTATTTTGACGATGTTCTCTATAGAAATAAAATGTTTACAAAATTTTCTATAGAAATAAAATTTTGCTAGAATTTTCTATAGAAATAAAATTTTGACAAAAATTTCTATAGAAATAAAATTTTCTATAGAAATAAAATTTTGACAAAATTCTGTATAAAAATAAAATTTAAAAAAATTTTTCCATCGAAATCAAATTTTGACAAAATTTTGTATAAAAATAAAATTTCAACAACATTTTCAATAAAATTTTCACAAAATTTTCTATACGAATTTTTGCCAAAATTTTCTTTAGAAATAAAATTAAAAAAAAAAAAAAATTTCATTAGAAATAAAATTTTTTCCAAAATGTTCTTCAGAAATAAAATTTTGATAAAATTTTCGATAGAAATAAAATTTTTGAAAAATGTTCTATAGAAATAAAATTTTGAAAAAATTTTCTATAAAAATAAAATATTGAAAAAATTTTCGATAGCAATAAAATTTTGAGAAAATTTATGATAGAAATAATATTTTAAGAAAATGTTTTTATAAAAAAAGTTTCTATTGAAAAAAAAAAAATTGGCAAAATGTTCTATAGAAACAGGGTGCCACCGTGGTGCAATGGTTAGCATGTCCGCCTTGCATGCACAAGGTCGTGGGTTCGATTCCTTCCACCGAACACCAAAAAGTTTTTCAGAGGTGGATTATCCCACCTCAGTAATGCTGGTGACTTTATATATAATGATAAGTGAAAAGTTCACCAATGTGGTATCACAATGGACTGAATAGTCTAATGGGGATTTCGATTGGAAAAAAGGTGCAACATTCTCGAAATTGATTGCCAAATACAAAGGACACTGTCATAGATTTGGGATCCTGTATCCCTCTCAATATTATAAATTAACAGTGACTTTGGAATGACACTATTATTTGAGCGAAAATACATTGAGGGAGAAAGTAGTGTAACACCAGGGCAACATATTTTTTGCGAAACGAAAACGGCCTAAGTGAGCCTGACATCGGGCTGCCACCTAACCTAACCTTCTATAGAAACAAAATTATGTCAAAATTTTCTATGGAAATAAGATTTTGGAAAAAGTTTCTATAGCCATTTCCAGATTTGACTTCTCGTACCCATGTGAATAATGCGGGTAAAAATCTGCAGAATTTAGATTTAAAATCAAAGCGTTACTTCCTAATTGTATGCCTGTAAACCGAACTCCAGGTTTGACTTCTATAGTCTCTGGAGGTGCAAAGTTCACTCAATCAGGTTTAACAGAGATTCCATATGAACTAGCTACAAAACATGTTCGTTTTTATTTTGTTTGGATGATTGATGAAACTCTTGATATAGATTTTGCAAAATTTTCCTCTCCAGTTAAATGTACATAACGAACTTTCCATAGAAATAACATTTTGATAAAATTTTCCATAGGAATAAAATTTTGCCAAAATTTTCTTCAGAAATAAAATGTTCACAAAATTGTCTACAGAAAAACAATTTTGACAAAATTTTCTATAGAAATAAAATGTTGACAAAATTTTCTATAAAAATAAAATTTTCTATAGAAATAAAATGGTGACAACATTTTCTATAGAAATAAAATTTTGCAAAATTTTCTAGAGAAATAAAATTTTGACAAAATATTCTCCAACTAAGAAGTACTTCAATATTTGATAGAAATAATATTCTGACGAAGTTCTCTATAGATATAAAATGTTAACAAAATTTTCTATAGGAATAAAATTTTGTTAAAATATTCTATAGAAATAAAATGCTGACAACATTTTCTATAGAAATAAAATGCTGACAAAATTTTCTATAGAAATAAAATGTTGGCAACATTTCTATAGAAATAAAATGTTGACAAAATTTTCTATAGAAATAAAATGCTGACAACGTTTTCTATAGAAATAAAATGCTGACAAAATTTTCTTTAGAAATAAAATGTTGACAAAATTTTCAATAGAACTAAAATTTTGATAAAATTTTCTATAGAAATAAAATGCTGACAACATTTTCTATAGAAATAAAATGCTGACAAAATTGTCTATAGAAATAAAATTTTGACAAAATTTTCTACAGAAATAAAATTTTGACAAAATTTTCTACAGAAATAAAATTTTGACAAAATTTTCTATATAAATAAAATTTTGACAAAATATTCTCCAACTAAGAAGTACTTCAATATTTGATAGAAATAATATTCCGACGAAGTTCTCTATAGATATAAAATGTTAACAAATTTTTCTATAGGAATAAAATTTTGATAAAATATTCTATAGAAATAAAATGCTGACAACATTTTCTATAGAAATAAAATGCTGACAAAATTTTCTATAGAAATAAAATGTTGACAAAATTTTCTATAGAAATAAAATTTTGATAAAATTTTCTATAGAAATAAAATGCTGACAACGTTTTCTATAGAAATAAAATGTTGACAAAATTTTCTTTAGAAATAAAATGCTGACAAAATTATCTATAGAAATAAAATGTTGACAAAATTTTCTATAGAAATAAAATGTTGATAAAATTTTCTATAGAAATAAAATGCTGACAACGTTTTCTATAGAAATAAAATGCTGACAAAATTTTCTTTAGAAATAAAATGCTGACAAAATTTTCTATAGAAATAAAATTTTGACAAAATTTTCTACAGAAATAAAATTTTGACAAAATTTTCTACAGAAATAAATTGTTGACAAAATATTCTCCAACTAAGAAGTACTTCAATATTTGATAGAAATAATATTCTGACGAAGTTCTCTATAGATATAAAATGTTAACAAATTTTTCTATAGGAATAAAATTTTGATAAAATATTCTATAGAAATAAAATGCTGACAACATTTTCTATAGAAATAAAATGCTGACAAAATTTTCTAGAAATAAAATGTTGACAAAATTTTCTATAGAAATAAAATGTTGATAAAATTTTCTATAGAAATAAAATGCTGACAACGTTTTCTATAGAAATAAAATGCTGACAACATTTTCTTTAGAAATAAAATGTTGACAAAATGTTCTATAGAAATAAAATTTTGATAAAATTTTCTATAGAAATAAAATGCTGACAACTTTTCTATAGAAATAAAATGCTGACAAAATTTTCTATAGAAATAAAATTTTGACAAAATTTTCTACAGAAATAAAATTTTGACAAAATTTTCTTCAGAAATAAAATTGTGACAAAATTTTCTATAGAAATAAAATTTTTAAAAAAATGTCTATAGAAATAAAATGTTGACAAAATTTTCTATAGAAATAAAACTTTGACAAAATTTTCTATTGAAATAAAATGTTGACAAAATTTTGTATAAAAATAAAATTTTAATAAAAAAAAATATAATTATGACAAAATTCAATTTCTTTCAAAATTTTGCTTTCCGCGTTATTCCCTACGATCAGATATAAGTAACATTTAAATTCGACTTATTTATTTCAAAAATTGTTTCCTATTTTTAAACTAGCCATAAAAATTTGATAAAAAAACTTCAAATTAAAATTGTAATTTTCTTCAAATTTTGATAGATTACTTTTTAATTTTTGGCACGAGTGGCAACCGTGGTAAACTTGTTTATTTTTCTATAGAGCATGTCAAATGTCGCTACAACCAAACAAATCCACAAATTCTCAAAAACATGTATATTACACTCCGTTAATATATTCTCAAATGCTATAAAGCAAAAAATAAAATAAACTTCCACAAATATAATAAAAATAATTTGTGTTTTAGTTTTTATGAAAAATTTGCCGTTCTCCTTTTTTCGTTATATGCAATTTTTACATTACGTAACGAAATTTTATTTATTTTGCTTTGTTTCTAAAATCCTACACACAAAAAATTTTTTTTTGATTTCAATCACGAAAATCGCGGATTCAATCATTTTTTTAATTGAAATGTCTTCAATCACGAAAATGATAGTATCAATCACCCATTTTGATTGAAAACCAACACGATTTTCAATTAAAAATTTAATTGACTTTTGTCTCGGGATCAATTAATTGTGTGATTGATTTTTAACATAAAATTCAATCACAGTTTTAATTCAATCAATTAAAATTTTAATTAATTTCGCGACAAAAATCAATCTACTATTTGATTCATTCAATTAAATAATTAATTGAAATTGGCTATAAATTTCAATCAAAAAATTTATATATTGCGACCCCAAAATCGTATTTAATTTTATTTGAAATAAAAGAAAATATGTGTTTCTTATAAAACATATTTAATATTTTATTATTTTTTAATTATACAATAGACAAATAAATTTGGTTCTTGTCATTTGTGGTTTGTTCTAACATAACTTACAAATACAATTACATAAATTATATAAATCATTATCTTCCTTATAATAATAACCATGTTAGCATGGTCCTTCTAATATGTAGATGCGCCTAGATTTCCAATAAATCAAGCTAAATGAAGCTAAATTAGTTTTTCTGAAAGTAAACAGGATAATTCGAATTTAATTTTGTTAAATTAAAAGTTAATTTTGTTAAACATTACCTGCATAGAATATCAAGTTCAATACTTAGTTCCAGGTTGCAGATTTATAATCTTCTTTTGCAGTTGTAGTCTTTTAGCATAAAAAGGTGTATTAAGGAGCTCGGTAATTTAATTTTAGTAACAATTCCTTTCCAAAATTTCCGCACATTGAAATCGTCTATTAAAATTTGAACCAATCATAGACAAAAATAATGGGAAAGCAATGTAATATTTGGTATTATATTGATGATACTTTGCAAATTCTAAAAATAGAAAAAATATATAAATGGGAAATACATATTTTTATTATTTTCGGATATTTTTCATATTTTTAAATCCAAAAGAAAGAACTTTTTTACCATTACATAATTCAGCTCATTAGTTTATATATCAGATATACTGCTCTCTACTTGGGTTCAAACTGAAAAAGGCAGGTAAAACAAAAATACAATTTAATGCCAACGCCACTTCGCAACTTCAAGGTGAATCTTCCAACAAACCCATACCGCTCTTGGTTTTAAGAAAACTAGGAGTGAAAAAAAAAATTATAATTTTAAAAGATCAATACGGTACCCACCTTTTTGTTGCAAACATATTCTTACATATTTGATAAAATGATGGAGTTGATGGGATTGATTGGTCAATTTCACGAAATAAAATTGGTTACTAAAAGAAATGAATAAAAAATATATTATTTTAGTCCGTTTAATGTAAACAGGCTTCAATGGAAAACGGTATTCACATTTCACAATTTCTTACCTTCAATAAACGTAGATTGTTTTCCATTTTTACAATACCACAAATCACAAACACAGGTAATTTCAAATGCGTTCTCTCATATATTTTTTCAAACCTTTACCACGTGGCCATTTGTTGTTGCACACTTTATTTATTTCAACCCTTTGCTATGATTTGTTGTTGCATTCAAAATATTTATGTACACATTTTCAATGCAGCAGACAGAATGTCGCCAATCATGTTTTTCAATTTACGCGAAAACAAAAACGCAACAGTTCGTTACAAGTTACTTCTACAGACTGATCTCTCCATCATACATTGTTGAATAAGTACCCATTCTCTTGCTCTCTTTTCGCTTTTTCCATTGCTCAAAATTATTCAATTTCAATCACAAAAGTGATTGGATCAATCACATGTGTAATTGGAAACGGAAAAAATTTCAATCACGTTTGTAATTGAAAATTATTTCCGAATTGATTAACAAATTGATTGAATCAATTAATATTTTAATTGGAAACGTAACAAATATCAATCATTTTTTTAATTGGGTTTTATTCGGATTTGATTAAATAATTAATTGAATCAATTAACATATTAATTGAATCCGTTTCCAAATTCAATTAAGTGTTTAATTGAAAAAATGTTGGTGATAATTTTTTGTGTGTAGTCTCATAACAATGCTACAACAAAGTTGTGTTTCACCTCCACCATTACCTCCTCAGGCAATATTTAGATTATATAAATAATTTTAATTCTACATTCATATACTCTTTCAACTTGCATAGAATAGCGTATTTACCATACTTATGTATTAAGCTTTTCGTGGAGAAGAAGCCATATCAAAAGCGATTTCTTACAATTAACATAATATCATGTAATCCTTCTCGCCTAATGCAAAGAAGAAAAATCCGTCAGGCTTTTAACAGACGTCCCCTGCTCCTCAATGAAAATCATTTCCTTTTGGATTTTAAAGCACGGAATAGTCGAGGTATAGAATTTCATTTGGGTATCTTAAGCTAAAGAGCTGATTTTGAAGGATATACAAGAAATATTTATATATACACGAAGGTTCTGAGCTCGTATATGTAGATATGTTTGAAAAATGCCTTCAGGCATTAAGAGTAGCAATAACAAATGTTGCATGCAACATCAACATCAGTGGTTGTAGCAGCAATAGCAACAGAAACCAACTAACAGTAGCCCAAACAGCATCCTAAAATAAAAAAGGCACATTCATGTTGCACAGTAGATTCGGGTAGATTTGAGAGTTTCCTAGTTATATAAATCTGAACTTGTAAGTATCGATGATACAAAAGAAGAAATTCTTCAATCAAATTTATGCACACGATTTTTTTATGTTAGCCTGATATCAATGCAGGCTGCTTCAATGTCCAAATTAAAATAATGGAGAATATTCATTAAGATAACAAAAATGTTCATTTATAGTATAAAATATTTCAATGTTTAATATAAAATTCAAAATTACAAAACTGAAACATTTCATTGCATTTTGCATCTGATATGTTAAAAATTTTGAATTAAAGATAAAAACGCTTCTAATACAGACTACGACTTATTTTCAAGATTTAATTTTTTTGGTTTAACGTTTTTTTAATAAGGAAAAATTTTTGCCGCTTGTGAAGAAACAATATGAACGGGTTTACTTACCAGCGGATAATGTACACTTTCGGTTGGGCACCAGAACTAAAGTTCAGCCGAAGGTAATGGTACAGACCGAAGGCCACTTTCCGGTCGAACGTGCAGTCAAAATAAAAAAACCTCCTTAAATTTTTACTGAAGCCCTGAGCAGACAAACATTTTTTCCACAAACCATCGCCAATTGGGCTCAACACTATCGTACTCAGCACCCTTGAACCAAGAATGGTATAAAATGGAGTTTCTTCGCTTCATTTCTACCCCACAATGGCCACTAAAAGTTCCAGATGTCAATCCGTTCGACTTTTTCGCCTATGGAATTTTGAAGAATAAGGTCGGCGCTAAAAACACTAAATTCAAGACAAGTTTTCGCCAAGAATGGGCCAAAATATCCGAGCCACTTTCGTGAAGCCTGAGATGACTTTGTCGGCCGCTTGGAGGCTACAATCATTCCAAGAATGGCTTATAATGGAGGTTCCTCGCTTCAATCACGGTTGCGACTCGTGCCCAAAATAATCTACCAAAATTGGAAGAAAATTTTACCAAAAATCTACCAAATTTGAAAAAAATCTTATTTTGAAGTTTTTGTAGTTAGCATGAAAATAATAAATGTTTTATTTTTTCTTCAAAAGAAATGTTTGTCTACTATTAGCGAGAAATAAATATCCCATGTATAAATATCCCATGCATTGTAACTGTGTCGAATTTTAAATGTTTTTTTTTTCTCAACTAGGGAAAGTTACTACTTCTATATAACGTGGGGACTTACTTACAATGGACTGAATAGTTTAATTGAGTCCGATATATCGGGCTGCCACCTAACCTAACCTAACCTACTCACAATGGGCTTTGATAGTATGACCTAACACTGAAATTAAAATTTTGAAAATATTGAAGTTATAGACAATTTTGACAAAATTTTATTTCTACAGAAAATTGTGTCAACATTTTATTCCTACGGAAACTTTTGTCAAAAATTTTATTTCTTAAGAAAATTTTGTTAAAATTTTATTTCCATATAAAAATTTGTAAAAAGAAAATTTTGACAAAATTTTATTTCTATAGAAAAATTTTGTCAATATTTTATTTCTATCGACAATTGTGTCAACATTTAATTTCTATAGAAAAGATTTGCCAACATTTGTCAAAATGTTATTTTTATAGAAAATTTTGTCAAAATGTTATTTTTATAGAAAATTTTATCAAAATTTTATTTTTATAGAAAATTTTATTTCTATAGAAGATTTTGTCAAAATTGTATTTATATAGATAATATAATCAAAATTTTGTTTCTATAGAGACTTTTGTCAAAAGTTTATTTCTATAGAAAGTTTTGTCAAAAAATTGTTTCTATAGACAATTTTGTCAAAATTTTATTTGTATAGAAAATTTTATCAAAATTATTATTTCCATAGAAAATTTTGTCAAAATTTTATTCCTATAGGAAATAGAAGTTAAGTTGACGTTCCCTCAAAAGATTTTGGCTTCATTAAAATAAAACTATTTTTAGGAAGCTCTTCAGCTTCAAATGTATGGAGGGTGGCTGATATGTAAAGCTTTGTATATATTTTTTTCATTTCGTTTTACTTTAATTTATTGCATTGTTAAAAAAATTCAAAACTAACATCAAATTTTACACCTTTGATTGAAGAAAATTTTTTGAAGCATAGTGTCTTTGTCTTTACATTTTCTTGACAGAGACGCCACCATTAAAACTCTTTACTTAATTGGAAGTTTGGGCCGAGATAGGCAGTTTGCCCTTGCTTGGTTTTTGTTAGGCACACAAAAACTCAGATTCTTTGATCTATTTGGAATCGTATATTATATATTTTTATGTATGTTATTTTGACAAAATTTAATTTTTGTAGAAAATTTTCTCAAAATATTATTTCTATAAAAAGTTTTGACAAAATTTTATTTTTATAGAAAATTTTGTCAAAATGTTATTTTTATAGAAAATTTTGTTAAAATGTTATTTTTAAAGAAAATTTTGTCAACATGTTATTTTTAAAGAAAATTTTGTCAAAATTTTATTGCAATAGAAGATTTTGTCAAAATTGTATTTCTATAGATAATATTATCATTTTTTTTTTGAGAATTTTGTCAAAAGTTTATTTCTATAGAGAATTATATCAAAATTCTATTCCCTTAGATAATTTTTTCACAATTTTATTCCTTTAGAAAATTTTGTCAAAATTTTATTTCTATAGTAAATTGTATGTCTATAGAACATTGAGTATGTCTATAGAAAATTTAGACAACCACACCAAGATATCTAAAAATCTACTAAACAGTAAAAAAATCTACCATATTTGGTAGAATTCTAAAAACTGAGGTAACTGGGATCTTAATCCGTTGCAAACGGGAATTTAAAATAATAACTGTCGACCAGTAGGAATGGGCCAAAATATTTCGGCTGTTTGGAGGCCACAATTCTTGCCAATGATTGGCAATTCGAACAAATCTAAACTGATTATAAAAATTTGATGTAATTTTTGATTTTTTAACAATAAAATAAATTAAAAAAATAAAAGAAATGAAATGAAAAACAAACAAAACTTTACTTTGTTTTATTAAATAAAGCCACCCTCTACCTATTTAAAGCTCTATAGCTTCTTAAAGCTATCTTTGTATTAATGAAGCCTCTTCTTTTTCTCGGAATCAATACCAACATCTGTAAGAGAACCTTTGATCTAAAAAAAAAACTTTTATTTGAGTGTAGTGTCTCCGTCTTTAAATTTTCTGAAATAATTGACAGAGATACCACGATCAAAATTGATTAATTACTTTTTTCTTGTGAGATGGGCACTTGCCACTTACTTGATTTTTGTTAGTCATACCTAAACCTCAGTTTTGTTTATATATTTGGAATCATAGTTTAGATATTTTTACGTGGAGAGGAACCTTCTCTTTACCCAAACTCTTAAACACACTTACCAAATTTAGCTTTGTCGATTTTCGAGGATGTCACGGGACTCCTGCGGAGAAGGTACATAAAAACTCTCAAATCAAAAGAGAAGTCTATAAAACCTTGGTAATGTTTAGTTTTTATACAAACAAACCAATTTACTTTGAAATAGAGGAAAGAAGGCTTGGCATTTCTTGTGAAACAGAGAAAAAGAATTTGTATTAACTAAATTTTGACGGTCACTGATTTGTTTGAGTAAGAGAATTTACAAAGACCAAAAGTCTTTGGAATTTCCCCTTGGAAAATTCAACTTTTGTGATTTTACGCAAAAGTTATCATCATCATCAATCATTCCATTTTATTTTGAAACCACTGTGCTTCGCCCACATTCCCACAACAATATCAGCAAGGACATCAACAACGACAACGGCACGACGGCAAATGCCAACCAACATCATTTAAATTGAAAGCGAATGAGTCTAATGCGTGAAATTTTTCTCCCCCCACCACACCATCTACTCGCGATGAATCTCTAACGCTAACGCATTTAGCATAAAAGAGCAGCAGCACCACCATCACCATCACTACCACAGTGGCAATGGAGTGAGGTGCCGCAAAGTAGCTGAAATTTGCCTTCCCTCTATGCTTGGTGACATTGGCATCGTTTCTGCAACCATCGCCACCCCGATTGTTCATACGATGAGACCACCTCTTCCGCATCCTATTGCTTGTGAACGGCTAATTCGTTTGATTTGAAGGAAGCCAACAATTTGCTGTGAAAGGAATACTTAATCAGTGAGGTGGAAACTGTTGCCCCTTATTTATGGTTAAATATACAAAAATGGCGATGAAACCAAAAAAATGAATATCTTCAAAAAATCTCCATTTTAAGGAAAATTTAAAAATTACCACGTGTGTGTGTGGGCTTTTGTATATGGCTGCATAAGGTTTGGTGGTACATCAAACAGTATCCAAAAGGAAATTTTTCTATGTTCTTGAAATAAATCTCTACAAATAAATCCAAGGTTTGAAAATGTCAACCAACTTCTTTGGAGACATGCTTAAATTGTTGACTTTGTGGTTTGACATTTTGCTATGGTGTATTATGTGCAATGGATAGTTCAAGAATTTGTAACATTTTATACCTATAGCACTGTGTGGAACTTGGTATTGTGAGCGGATACGTTTGTAACACCCAGGAGGAGTCTATATAGGCAGATGGTGTCTTTGGCGAATACGCTTAGGATTTCTGGGCACATTAAGCGTTGTCCGTTCATTCGTCCGTCTGTGAACATTTGGTTCTGTCAAATTGACCTCACATTTGGCACAAGTATGTGATTTTGTTTTGATTTTATGTTTAATTAGCTCGTATGTTCAGAAGTTTTAAGATATCTTGTCATCGGTAAGTATTGCCACAACCTAAGTAATTCGACTGTGGATGACGGTCTTCAGTAGAAGTTTTTACGCAATCCATGGTGGAGGGTACATTATATTCGGTCTGGATGAACTTATGGCCGTATATAGTTGTTTATTCTATTTCATTAATTTAAAAATTTAAACAATATATAATAGAAGAAACGAACACTCCTAACAGCGATTACTTTTTTTTTTGGTGTACAAATATTCCTTGAATTGTATCGAAATTTTCAAATGGACATTTATAGATTCCAAATCTTCATGAAAGGTAACTAATTTTACAAACATGGAGAACTTAAAATGTGGGATCACATTCGAAAGTCTAGTCTTGGGCTGTATAAAATTGACATTCGATAATTCACAAGCATCATTATGAAGCATTTCGCAACTACAAGACTGCCTTTGTAGCCCAAAAAAGTATATTTCCGAATTCAGTAACTATTCCATATTCGTGCAGGGAAAATAACAAAATAAATACAAATGGAATAGTCTACCTCTTCTTAGGAGTTGCAAAATCTTCTGCAAAATCTATCAAAATGCCAAGAATTCTACCAAAGAGTAAAAAATCTAAAATTTTTGCTAGAGTTCTACCATCTCCGGCTATCGTGATTATACCCACATCACCAGTCTATGGTGGTGGGTATAAAAATTGGCACGTGGTGTTTTTATATCTTATAGGAAATACAAAATTTGATTAACCCATTTAAGTAACATTTAATTTAGTTGTGATCGTATGATTTGTTTGGTTTTCTGCTTCGTCCCTTGGAGCGTATGAGTTGTGAAATAACCATAGGACAAATCTCCCATACGCACCATGGTACTGATACTATTAGCTTCTCTAAGGGGGCAATTGAGTTTTTATACACTTTAAAGAAAACTGTTGTATTCATTTTATATATTTAGTAACATTAATTTCATTTTATTTTCGTATTACTTCAGTTTTACATTCCCTTATAAAAGGTAAAAAAAAACAAGTAGGGAAAGTCTAAAGTCGGGCGGGACCGACTATATTATACCCTGCACCACTTTGTAGATCTAAATTTTCGATACCATATCACATCCGTCAAATGTGTTGGGTGCTATATAAAGGTTCGCCCCAAATACATACATTTAAATATCACTTGATTTGGACAGAATTTGATAGACTTTTACAAAATCTATAGACTCAAAATTTAAGTTGGCTAATGCACTAGGGTGGAACACAATTTTAGTAAAAAAAAATATGGGAAACATTTAAATCTGAAGCAATTTTAAGGAAACTTCCCAAAGGTTGTTTATGATTTATCGCTCGATATATATGTATTACAAGTTTAGGAAAATTAGAGTGAGTTTTACAACTTTTCGACTAAGCAGTGGCGATTTTACAAGGAAAATGTTGGTATTTTGACCATTTTTGTCGAAATCAGAAAAACATAT
This sequence comes from Haematobia irritans, assembly GCF_050003625.1. Classification (NCBI taxonomy): domain Eukaryota; kingdom Metazoa; phylum Arthropoda; class Insecta; order Diptera; family Muscidae; genus Haematobia; species Haematobia irritans. The sequence goes on from NC_134398.1 coordinate 196,920,049, forward strand.
ATATGGGAGCTATATCTAAATCTTAACCGATTTCAACCAAATTTGGCACGCATAGCTAGAATGCTAAATCTACTCCCTGTGCAAAATTTCAACCAAATTGGGCCAAAACTCAGGCTTCTGGGCCATATAAGTCCATATCGGGCGAAAAATATATATGGAAGCTATATCTAAATCTGAACCGATTTTAATCAAATTTGGCACACATGACTATACTACCAATTGTGCTCCTTGTGCAAAATTTCAAGCTAATCGGGATAAAACTCTGTCTTCTGGGTCCATATAAGTGCATATCTGGCGAAAGATATATATGGGAGCTATATCTAAATCTGAACCGATTTCAACCAAATTTGGCACGGATAGCTACAATGCTAAATCTACTCCTTGTGCAAAATTTCAACTAAACCGGAGGAAAAAATTGGCCTCTGTGGTCATATGAGTGTAAATCGGGCGAAAGCTATATATGGGAGCTATATATAAATCTGAACCGATTTCAATGAAATTTGGCACACTTGACTATAGTACTAATTGTTCTTCTTGTTCAAAATTTTAAGCAAATTAGGGTAAAACTATGGCTTCTGGGGCCATATAAGTCCATATCGGGCGAAATATATATATGGGAGCTATATCTAAATCTGAACCGATTTCTTCCAAAATCAATAGGGATCTATTCTGAGCCAAAACACATACTTGTGCCAAATTTGAAGTCGATTGGACTAAAACTGCGACCTAGACTTTGATTACAAAAATGTGTTCACGGACAGACGGACAGACGGACATCGCTATATCGACTCAAGAACCCACCCTGAGCATTTTTTCCAAAGACACCATGTGTCTATCTCGTCTCCTTCTGGGTGTTGCAAACATATGCACTAACTTATAATACCCTGTTCCACAGTGTGGAGCAGGGTATAATCATAGTGTGAAATTTAATACCGACACTGACATATTTCTCTTCGTTTGAGAAGGAACAAGTATATACGGACGTATGTTCGACCAGGCCGAATCTTATGTATCCTCCATCATGGATTGCGAAGAAACTTCTACAAAAGACTGTCATCCGCAATCGAATTACTTGGGTTGTGGTAATACTTACCGATGGTAAGGTATCTTAAAACTCCTTCACATAAATTGTAAGTTAGTCCATACGTGGTATATATTAGACAAAAAAGGTAGGCAGTGATGCTCCATTAGAATAATAATTGTTTTGTGATCATTGACTCATATATCAAATCGCCTCTGAAGAAGCTATTCAATCATAATTGCGAAATATTAGGAATGATGGATTAAAAATAAATAAAGGAAACTAAGATCTCAAGCTTAATAAACTATTGACATTTATTAAAAAGAAAAATATCGAATAAAACACCAAGAAACACAAAAACGGTATGTAAAGGTATGGGGGTCGCTTATATGGGGGCTATATACAATTATGAACTTGATATGGACCAATTTTTGTGATTGGCGATCGATTTATCTGAGGGCTATATAACTACTAGCGTAACCCGGCCCGCTTCGGCGCGCCTTCCGAAGCGTATTTGTAGGAATATTTTGCGATAACTTAGCAACCATATCCTTCGTGCTGAAAACAAATTCGAAAAGATTTGAATTCTTTCAAACAAATCGGACTACTTGCTTTTTCGTTTATAGGTACAAACACGGCGGATATGCATATGTAAAACGGTTCGTCTTAAAAAATGCCGGGGAGAGGGTGTACCCTTTCCTCCAAATTTTTTAATTAATGTTCTGTATTCAAGCAGTTGGACAATCTTCTATATTTCTTGTGAATTTTAAGTGTGGTTTGCCAAGGAAAGGTATCCTTCTTCTCAACATATCTGAAAATTAAGCACTATATTATAATAACATAGAGAGAATTAATGTTTCCTATCCAATAAATCGGAAAAAGCAAAAGTAATAAAAAATTGTACCACATTAACATTTGCTAAAATGTTAGAAAATAATGCCCCCTCTAAGTTGGCTGCCAATTTCATGAAAATTTAAGTTCTTTACTAAAAAGAAGTCTTACAGAAGCCTGTGCAAAAATCATAAAATTATGTACCGAGTTCTCACTTACGGACAACCCTCTACTTTCAATAAAAAAAAAAAAAAACGAACAAAAGGGAACCCTCTCCCCACCTTCGCTCCACTCCGACCTGTTATCGGACTATCACGTACTCTATATTAATTTCACAACTACTCAATGGTCCCTATAAATTCTATCGAAGTAAATCGACAAAGTTTATTTAAATTTTCCCCTTCCCACACCAGATATCGAAAAATCATATACTAATTTAAAAATCATGTATAAATTTAATCACCTCCTCCCACGTTCCCTGTAAATTTCAAGTAGATCGGAGATGTTTAAATTTTGCTCTATTGTTTTAAAGGGACGTCACTTTTCCCGATACAATATCGACAAACACCGTAGTGAATAGCACGCCTTTAACATTCTTGAAACTTTCCTTCAAGTGTGGTGCAAGAAAGTTTGTCAGTTTTAGAGGAGGACCTCCTCCCCGAACAAATATCGAAAAGTGATGTAGCGTATTTTTGTAAACGTCCCAGAAAATGTCAAGCAAATTATAAGCCTAAAGGGGCGGTCTCTCTTCCGTCCAAATATCACAAAATCAGGTATCAACTATAAATATCGTAACCTCTCCCCAGCCCTCTGTAACTCGGAAAAGTTTAATTGTTTCTCTGTGTGTACTTAAGAGAAGCGGATGTCTCCCTAAGCCCTTTTAATCAGGAACCGGATATAAATTTCATAACCTCATCCATTTTTTCCTTAAAATTTCAGTCGGGGGAGTTTTGTTTTGTTTTCACTGTACTTTAAAGAAAAAGTAGCGGATTTTTGTGTAGATGCCAACCCCAACATTCAATGAAAATTTCAATCAAATCGCATAATTTTGTTCCAAGTTTCAAAAAGTAGGGCAGGAGGAGGTCTCCCTCCCCGTCCACAAATGAAATCATCAGGAACCCAGTATTAAGTCCATAACCTCACCGCATGTTCTCTGTAAATCTCAGATAATTTAGAGAATTTTAGTTTTTTCGCAGTACTTTAAAAAAAGTCGAACAAGGGGGAGGTCCCCCTCCGCCACCAAATATCGAAATATAAAGTAGCGGATCTTTGTCTAGATGCCAACCCCAACCTTCAGTGAAAATTTCAATCAAATCGGTCAACTTTGGTCCAATTTTCAAAAAGTCCGACAAGGGGACCCTCATCGACCAGGAGTCAAAAAATGAGGTACCCTATTTTCACCACATGAACGCCCCCTACGATCTCTAAAAGTTTCAAGTAAATCGGTTTAGCCGTTTCGGAGCCAACTCGGAACATACAAACAAACAAATAAACAAACATAGATTGAATTTTATATATATAGACAGATAGACCGATATGGACCTAGTTAGGCATGGTTGATAACGCACTAGCACAATGTACCAAATTTCAACTGACTCGGATGAAATTTGCTCCTCCAAGAGGCTCCAAAACCAAATCTCGGGAGGGGTTTATATGGGGGCTGTATATAATTATGCACCGATATGGACCAATTCTCACATGGTTGTTAGAGACCAAATACTAACATCACGTACAAAATTTCAACCGAATCGAATTTGCCCTTCTAAGGGGTTCCGGAGGTCAAGTTTGGGGATCGGTCTATATGGGGGTTGACCGTTTTCAACCAATTTTTGCATGGGTGTTTGAGGCCATATATTAACACCACGTACCAAATTTCAGTCAGATCGGATGAATTTTGCTCTTCCACGAGGCTCCCGAGTTTAAATCTGGGGATCGGTTTATATGGGGGCTATATATAATTATGGACCGATGTAGACCAATTTTTGTGTAGTTGTTAGATACCATATACTAACACAATTTCAGCCGGATAGGATGAAAGTTGCTTCTCGTAGAGGCTCCACTAGCCAAATCTGGGAATAGGTTTATATGGGGGCTATATGTAAAAGTAGACCGATATGGCCCATTTGCAATACGATTCGACCTACATCTATAGCAACTACTTGTGCCAAGTTTCAAGTCGATAGCATGTTTCGTTCGGAAGCTAGCGTCATTTCAACAGACGGACGAACGGACATGCTTAGATCGACTCAGAATTTCACCACCACCCAGAATGTATATAAAGGGTGATTTGTTAAGAGCTTGATAACTTTTTTTAAAAAAAAAACGCATAAAATTTGCAAAATCTCATCGGTTCTTCATTTGAAACGTTAGATTGGTCCATGACATTTACTTTTTGAAGATAATTTCATTTAAATGTTGACCGCGGCTGCGACTTAGGTGGTCCATTCGGAAAGTCCAATTTTGGGCAACTTTTTCGAGCATTTCGGCCGGAATAGCCCGAATTTCTTCGGAAATGTTGTCTTCCAAAGCTGGAATAGTTGCTGGCTTATTTCTGTAGACTTTAGACTTGACGTAGCCCCACAAAAAATAGTCTAAAGGCGTCAAATCGCATGATCTTGGTGGCCAACTTACCGGTCCATTTCTTGAGATGAATTGTTCTCCGAAGTTTTCCCTCAAAATGGCCATAGAATCGCGAGCTGTGTGGCATGTAGCGCCATCTTGTTGAAACCACATGTCAACCAAGTTCAGTTCTTCCATTTTTGGCAACAAAAAGTTTGTTAGCATCGAACGATAGCGATCGCCATTCACCGTAACGTTGCGTCCAACAGCATCTTTGAAAAAATACGGTCCAATGATTCCACCAGCGTACAAACCACACCAAACAGTGCATTTTTCGGGATGCATGGGCAGTTCTTGAACGGCTTCTGGTTGCTCTTCACTCCAAATGCGGCAATTTTGCTTATTTACGTAGCCATTCAACCAGAAATGAGCCTCATCGCTGAACAAAATTTGTCGATAAAAAAGCGGATTTTCTGCCAACTTTTCTAGGGCCCATTCACTGAAAATTCGACGTTGTGGCTCGTTAGTAAGTCTATTCATGATGAAATGTCAAAGCATACTGAGCATCTTTCTCTTTGACACCATGTCTGAAATCCCACGTGATCTGTCAAATACTAATGCATGAAAATCCTAACCTCAAAAGAATCACCCTTTACTTTATGGAGTCTTAGAGCAATATTTGGATGGTGGAGTGTATAAAAATCATAGTGTGAAATTTAATACTGACAATGACATATTCTCTTCGTGCGAGAAGGAAAAAAATGCGTTTTAAGAATAAAATTTGTATAAGTTTGATTTGCAAGAATATACCGACTCCACAAAATAATACCGATTAACTCAAAATCACTTCCTGATTCGATCTAGCTTTTGCTCTTCGTCCATCCGCCTGTCCATTTATTTGCTGTTCGCAAGATTTCCGTCACAATTATTAACTGACTTTTTTGAATTTGGACAAAGGGTGTCGTCTATGCATAAAGAATTTTCGGCTATTGAATTTTAAAAAATAAGATTAAATTTAGACATAACCCTCATATATATATATTTAGACGGATATGAACAAATGGGGTCATATTGCGGTTTATTAATTTTGAGTGAGAGTTAAAATTTTTGTTGTTTTTTCCGTTGTGTTTCATAAACAAAACACATCTAAATAATTCTGTAGAATTGGACACACTGCCACACAGTCATATTAAAAGTGACACTAACTTATTATACTATTTACCCACTTAACCTTATTAAGAACTACAATATATGAAAAATTTACCATAAAAAATATGTATCATTAAAATTATTTTACTTTTACCTCTTATTGTTCGACACACAATTTGCTGAATGGTTCTAGTTCGCATATTACTTTTGACAATATAATAGAAAACAGCGCAAGAAAAAACGAAATAACATCAATAATACAATCATACAATATTTATATAGAATTTTTGTGAAGAAACATTCATCTTCGTGTGGAAGAAATCTCGTGACAATAATACATAATGGCTTTGTGTCAAAACTTTCGCTGGAAGTGTATGTGACACTCTTTTGTTTTTTTTTTTTGCTTTTTTTTTGTGGGGAAAATGTTAACAATGGCAATGTCTTAAATGAATACCCTGGCGAGTGGGAAAATGCTGAACAAGGGATATATAATCGAGATGTGTATATATGTGGCGAAAGTGATGACTGTCATAAAAATTTACAAGGTATACAAGTTTTAAAAAAGATTCACAAGAAACTGGGTAATATTTAGTGAAGCGTTGGTTTCTTAATATTTTATTAAACTGGTTTTTTTGTTTATACCGCGCTTTTTGTGCTAGTTTAAGAAGTTTCCGAACTGCGCTCGTATGGCCCCAGAAGCCAGAGCTTTAGGCCAATTTGGTTGACATTTTTCACTAGGAGTACAATTAGTACCGTAGTCAAGTGTGAAATCAGTTCAGATTTAGTCCCATATATATGGACTTGTATGGCCCCAGAAGCCAGAGCTTTAGGCCAATTTGGTTGACATTTTTCACTAGGAGTACAATTAGTACCGTAATCAAGTGTGCCAAATTTGATTGAAATCGGTTCAGATTTAGATATAGCTCCCATATATATCTTTCGCCCAATTTTCGGTCATATGACCACAGAGGTCAAAGTTGAAGTGCGATTTACGTAAAATTTTGCACATGGTAAAATTTGGTTGAAATCGGTTTTTCCGATTTGAGCAAATACCCACATTTTCCTTATAAAATCGGTACTGCTAAGTCGAAAACTTGTAAAAGTTACTCACATTTTTCTTTATTTCTAATGCATAACTATTGAACGCGATTTCGTGGCACAAAAAAAAAAAAATAAATGTTTCCCATATTTTTTTTTGTGCCACCTCAGGGCATTAGCCGACATAAATTGAAAGTCTATAAATATTGTAGAACTCTGTCCAGATACATATAAATATATGTATATGGGAACATAAGCCTTTATATATAGCACCCAACACATTGGACGGATTTGATATGGTATCGAAAATGTGGATGTAAAAAGTGGTGCAGGGTATAATAAAGTCGGCCCTGCCCGACATTAGACTTTTTTTTTTTTATATATATAATGAAAAAATTAAAATCCTTTCTTTTTTTGGTTATTTGGGCGGTGAGGGAAACCTTCTTCTTGGCCCTCATTTTCTTCACCCCAGGGCATTAGCCGACTTAAATTGAAAGTCTATAAATATTGTAGAACTCTGTCCAGATCTGGTCAGATTTAAATATATGTATATGGGAACATAAGTATTTATATATAGCACCCAACACATTGGACGGATTTGATATGGTATCGAAAATGTGGATCTACAAAATGGTGCAGGGTAGAATAAAGTCGGCACTGCCCGACTTTAGACTTTTCTTAATTGTTTTTTGTTTTTGTTTTTGTTTGTTTTTTTTATACCCTCCATCATAGGATGGGGGTATATTAACTTTGTCATTCCGTTTGTAACACATCGAAATATTGCTCTAAGACCCCATAAAGTATATATATTCTGGGTCGTGGTGAAATTCTGAGTCGATCTAAGCATGTCCGTCCGTCCGTCCGTCCGTCCGTCCGTCCATCCGTCTGTTGAAATCACGCTAACTTCCGAACGAAACAAGCTATCGACTTGAAACTTGGCACAAGTCGTTGTTATCGATGTAGGTCGGAAGGTATTGAAAATGGGCCATATCGGTCCACTTTTACGTATAGCCCCCATATAAAGGGACCTCAGATTTGGCTTGTGGAGCCTCTAACAGAAGCATATTGAATCCGATCGGTCTGAAATTTGGTATATGGTGTTGGTATATGGTCTCTAACAACCATGCAAAAATTGGTCCACATCGGTCCATAATTATATATAGCCCCCATATAAACCGATCCCCAGATTTGGCTTGTGGAGCTTCTAAGAGAAGCATATTTCATCCGATCAGGCTGAAATTTGGTACATGGTGTTGGTATATGGTCTCTAACAACCACGCAAAAATTGGTCCACATCGGTCCATAATTATATATAGCCCCCATATAAACCGATCCCCAGATTTGGCTTGTGGAGCCTCTAAGAGAAGCATACTTCATCCGATCCAGCTGAAATTTGGTACATGGTGTTGGTATATGGTCTCTAACAACCACGCAAAAATTGGTCAACATCGGTCCATAATTATATATAGCCCCCATATAAACCGATCCCCAGATTTGGCTTGTGGAGCCTCTAAGAGAAGCATATTTCATCCGATCCGGCTGAAATTTGGTATATGGTGTTGGTATATGGTCTCTAACAACCATGCAAAAATTTGTCCACATTGGTCCATAATTATATATAGCCCCCATATAAACCGATCCCCAGATTTGGCTTGTGGAGCCTCTAAGAAAAGCATATTTCATCCGATCCGGCTGAAATTTGGTACATGGTGTTGGTAGATGGTCTCTAACAATCATCCAAAAATTGGTTCACATCGGTCTATAAATATATATAGCCACCATATAAACCGACCCCCAGATTTGGCTTGTGGAGCCTCTAAGAGAAGCAAATTTCATCCGATCCAGCTGAAATTTGCTACATGGTGTTGGTAGATGGTCTCTAACAATCATGCAAAAATTAGTCCACATCGGTCCATAATTATCTATAGCCCCCATATAAACCGATCCCCAGATTTGGCTTGCGGAGCCTCAAAGAGAAGCAAATTTCATCCGATCGGGCTGAAATTTGGTACATGATGTTGGCATATGGTCTCTAACAACCATGCAAAAATTGGTCCACATCGGTCCATACTTATATATAGACCCCATATAAACCGATCTCCAGATTTGGCTTGCGAAGCCTCAAAGAGAAGAAAATTGCATCCGATCCGGTTGTAATTTTGAACATGGTGTTAGTATATGATCTTTAACAACCGTGCCAGAATTGGTCCATATCGGTCCATAATTATATATAGCCCCCATATAAAACATTCTCCAGATTTGACCTCCGGAGCCTCTTGGAGGAGCAAAATTCATCCGATCCGGTTCAAATTAGGAACGTGGTGTTAGTATATGGTCGCTAACAACCATACAACAATTGGTCCAATCCCACAAAAATTGGTCCTTATCGGTTCATAATCATGGTTGCCACTAGAGCCAAAAATAATTTACCAAAATTTTATTATATAGACAATTTTGTCAAAATTTTATTTCTATAGAAAATTTTGTCAAAATTTTATTTCTAGAGAAAATTTTGTTCAAATTTTATTCGGTTCATAATCATGGTTGCCACTCGAACCAAAAATAATCTATCAAGTTTTTATTTCTATAGAATATTTTGTCAAAAGTCTATTTCTATAGAAAATTTTGTTAAAATTTTATTTCTGTAGAAATTTTTGTCAACATTTTATTTCTGTAGAAAATTTTGTCAAAATTGTATGTCTACTTTGTCAAACTGAATTATATACGTATTGGATCGATCTTTTTTTGATTTAATATATACCACGTATGGACTTACATACAATTTAGAAGATGGTGTTAGGAGGTTTTAAGATACCTCGCACGCTTTACCGCAACTTAAGTAATTCGATTGTGGATGGCAGTGTTTAGAAGAAGTTTCTACGCAATCCATGATGGAGGGTACATAAGCTTCGGCCTGGCCGAACTTACGGCCGTATATACTTGTTTTTTTTTTTTAATATGATGAGAAAATTAAAATCCTTTCTTTTTTGGTTATTTTGGCGGTGAGGGAAATCTTCTTCCTGGCCCTCATTTTCTTCAAATTTTCAGGAATTGTTGAGGATGATATTCACTTCATTTTTTGTCGTTATTTGATCGAGGAAGTGGACGTCCCTTTAAAAGAAACCAATAACAACAAGTTAATACGGCAGTAAGTTCGGCCAGGCCGAATCTGATGTACCCTCCAATATGGATTACATAGAAACTTCTACAAAAGACCGTCATCAACAATCGAATTATTTGGGTTGTGGTACCACTTGCCTGTATCAAGGTATCTTAAAAATTCTTAACAAATGGTTCTTCGAAATGGTAAGTTAGTCCATACGACCTATATGTTAGACAAAACAAAATGCAGATTAAAATTCTATATAATTCAGTTCTTGGCTAGTATATATATGGAGGTAATTAGAGGGCCAGAATGGGGGTCGGTTGGTATGGGGGCTATATACAATTATTATTTTGACACCATTCAATGAAATTTGTTTATCCAGGAGGTTCAAGAAGTAAAATTTGGAGTTCGGTTTATCTGGGGACATGGCTATTTGTGCTCATATAATCTTCTTTACAATTTACAATGCGTCATTCTCTATTCTAAATACAGGAAAATTCAATAGTAATTTCTTTTGGCCTTTCCAAACAATTTCGAAAATGACATTCCTAAACCCATTGGATTTTTCGCATTGAGGTTATTTTTAGTGAAGAACTTTTATTCCTTGAATTTTTTGTTGTTGTTTTTTTTATATGTTTTTATGCCAAGATATGAAAAATTATTAATACTTTTTCATTTACGAAAATTACTTTGTCAACCCCATATTCTCTATTTGAAACTCAAACACAGAAGAAACTCACGCACTCACACATGCACACACACACACACACAAATGAAAATAAAGAATCACATTAAGCATTATACGATTTCAAGGATAAAGTGACAAATGCACAAAGTCGAGGTGTAAAAGCGTGTATAAATTATCAAACCAAATGAGAACTACTTCACCATATCTCTGTGTGGGTAGAAGTCAACGACATTATATGCGAATTTTTAAGAAATGGAAATAGATCATTAACCTTTACTGTTTTTGTTGTTGCCGTTAGGGTTTTGCGGTCTATAACCTTCTTCGTGTCAAGGATGATAAAGGTAATAAAATGATTTTTTTTCATAGCCTTACAATTTCCTCAAATATGTAGAAATTATTATTTTTCTTCCTACATAAAATGCGCTTCATAGAATTCACAAGAAATTTAATAAATTTTCACTGACAAAACACTTAATTGGGAGTTATATATCTAAACCACAGATAAATTGAAAATTGTTGGCATGGCATTTACTTTGATTTTAGGATTTAGCCTCAGAAAAAAAAATCTTTTTAAACGGGATCCTCAACCCACTTTTCTTCACTAACTTTTCGTTAAGAGCGACTCTTAGGAAATACCCAATTGGGTCATTTTAAAGAAAAGTTTGGATAATGACAATAACATAATCAAATTTAAGGCCGTAAATACTTGTTTCAATTATATTTAGGTTGGTAGATTATCAATAGAAAAAAAGTTTTGCAAATTTTCGATAAAAATAAAATTTTGACAAAATTTCCATAGAAATAACATTTTGTTAAAATTTTCGAAAGAAATAAGTTTTTGACAAAATGTTTTATAGAAACAAAGTTTTGAAAAATTTCGATAGAAACAAAATTTTTGGTAAACATTTGATGAAATTAACCCATTGAAATAAAAAAATAAAAGTTTTACAACATTTTTGATAAAAAAATTTTTTATCTAAATAAATTTGTTAAAATTTTTTATATAATAAATTTTAAAAAGATAAAAATAAGATTTTGATGAAATTTTTCCATAGAAATAAAATGTCGACAAATTTTTCCAAAGAAATAAAATATAAAAAATTAAATTTCTGTCAAAATTTTTCACAAAACTCAAATATTGATAGAAATAAAATATTGACAACATTTTTGATAGAAATATAATTTTGGTACCAGTTTTGGTTAAGATAAGATTTTGTTGAAATTTTCGTTAGAAATAAAATTTTGACAAAAATTTTTTTTAAAAAATTTTCGATAGAAATAAAATTTTGACACATTTTTTAAAGAAATACAATTTTGATAAAATTTTTCCATAGAAATAAAATTTTGATGGAATGTTCCATAGACATAAATTTTTGACAACAATTCTGATAGATATATAATTTTGGTAAGATTTTTCTATTAAAATAAAATTTTGACAAAACTTTCCATAGAAATAAAATTTTGATAAATTTTTTGTAGAAAAATTTCCATAGAAATATGTTTAATAGAAAATTTTCTATAGGAATAACATTTTGGCAAATATATCTATAGAAATAAAATTTTCAAAAATTTTTGATGGAAATAAAATTTTGAAAAATTTGTTCCCCTTCGTTTTGTTTTGTTATTGTTGGTTTTGTTCTTTAATCATTGTTGTTGTTTTATTGATTTCAATTTAAAACTACAAGTGTAGCTTAACCAACAGAGGAAAAGAATGTTTGTAAAATTTATTTGGGCAAAGCACTATAGACTGCAAGATGGTTGGTCAGGTTAGGTTAGGTTATGTGGCAGCCCGATGTATCAGGCTCACTTAGACTATTCAGTCCATTCTGATACCACAATGGTGAACTTCTCTCTTATCACTGAGTGCTGCCCGATTCCATTTTAAGCTCAATGACAGGGGACCTCCTTTTTATAGCCGAGTCCGAACGGCGTTCCACATTCCAGTGAAACCACTTAGAGAAGCTTTGAAACCCTTAGAAATATCACCAGCATTACTGAGGTGGGATAATCCACCGCTGAAACTTTTTGGTGTTCGGTAGTAGCAGGAATCGAACGCACGACCTTGTGTATGCAAGGCGGTCATGCTAACCATTGCACCACGGGGGCTCGGTATTACCACATTCCTCATCAGCATCCTCTACTATCAACCAATTATCAGAATAAATTCAGGCAGTTCATTAAACCCAACAATGAACCACACTTGAACCTTCCGAAAAAAGGTTTTACATGATAGCCGGCTTATGCCGAAATAATTTGTACAATTTTAAAGAAATAAAAATTTGATGAAAATTTTCCATAGAAATAAAAAATAAGCATTTTCCAAAATTTTTGATAAAAATAAAATTTTGATAAAATTTTTTCATAAAAAAAGTCATTGATAAAATTTTCTACATAAATTAATTTTTGATAACATTGATAAAAATAAGATTTTGATTAAATTTTTCCATAGAAATGCAATTTTGATAAAATTTTCTATTGAAATAAAATTTTGTTAAAAATTTCCACAAGAATAAAATATTGATGGAAATAACATCTTGACAACATTTCGATAGAAATATAATTTTGGACACATTTGTAATAAAGATGAGATTTTGATGAAATCTTCGTTAGAAGTAAAATGTCGATGAAAAGAAAATTTTGAAAAATTTTCGGTAGAAATAAAATTTTGACACGTTTTTTAAGATATACAATTTTGATAAAATTTTTTCATAGAAATAAAATTTTGATAAAATGTTCGGTAGACATAAATTTTTGACAACAATTTTGATACATATATAATTTTGGCAACATTTTTAATGAAGAAAAATTGTGATGAAATTTTCGATGGAAATAACATTTTTTTTATAATGTTGATAAAATTGTCGATAGAAATAAAATGTTGACAAATTTTCTATAGAAAAATTTCCCTAGAAAAATTTTCGATAGACATAAAATTTTCTATAGGAATAAAATTTTGGCAAAAATCTCGACAGAAATAAAATTTTCACAAATTTTCTATAGAAATAAAATTATAAAAATTTTTTTGAAGGAATAAAATTTTGATTAAATTTTTTCATAGAAATAAATAATAACCATTTTAACCCCATTTTTGATAAAAACAAAATTTTTTCATAGAAAAAAATTTTGATAAAATTTTCTATAAAAATATTTTTGATAACATTTTTGATAAAAATAAGATTTTGATGAAATTTTTCATTGAAATAAAATTTCGATAAAATTTTGTATTGAAATAAATTTTGACAAAATTTTCTATAGAAAAAAATATTGGAAAAAATTTCCATAGAAACAAAATTTGGACAAAATTTTGGAAATTTTCATAAAAAAATCATTGATAAAATTTTCTACATAATTTAATTTAACATTGATAAAAATAAGATTTTGATTGAATTTTTCCATAGAAATGCAATTTTGATAAAATTTTCTATTGAAATAAAATTTTGTTAAAATTTTCCACAAAAATAAAATATTGATGGAAATAAAATCTTGACAACATTTTGATAGAAATATAATTTTGGACACATTTGTAATAAAGATGAGATTTTGATGAAATCTTCGTTAAAAATAAAATGTCGATGGAAAGAAAATTTTGAAAAATGTTCGATAGAAATAAAATTTTGACACATTTTTTAAGAAATACAATTTTGATAAAATTTTTTCATAGAAATAAAATTTTGACAACATTTTCAATAGAAATAAAACATTGATGAAATTTTCGTTAGGAAAAATATTTTGATAACATTTTTGACAGAAATAAAATGTTGGCACAATTTTCAATAGAATTAAAATCTTGACAAATCGTTTATTAAAAATATAATTTTTACAAAATTTACAATAGAAATGACATTTTTATAAATTTTGACAAAAAATTTCGATGGAAATAAAATTTTGACATTTTTTTTTATAAATTCAATATCCTTTGAAAGTTAAACTTTAGTGTTAAAACTATGAGTACTCCCTTTTTGTAGAAGTAGTAACTTTCCCCTGATGGTGCTAGATAAATCTTTAAAACATTTATGCATTTAAAAAATTGTCGCTAATATGAGAAATCATAATATATAATATACAAATAAACTTTTCCTCTGTTGGTTAAGCTGATCTTGCAGTTTAGTGAACGCATGGTCCCTCCCATGGGACCTACTTTTTATAGCCGAGTCCGAACGCCATTCCACATTGCAGTGAAACCACTTAGAGAAGCTTTGAAAAACTCAGGAATGTCACCAGCATTACTCAGGTGGGATAATCCAGCGCTGAAAAACTTGTTGTTGTTTAGTCGAAACTGGGTTTGAATCCACAATCCTGTGTAAAGGGTGATACGGTCAAAATTTGGTCAATATAAACTTGACGTATTTCTTTCAATTTTGCATTTAAAAAACCTTAACACCCCTCATTTTGAAGGTGTGTGTAGAATGTTGCTCCTATTTTGATTTTGGAATTCACTCTTCAGTTGTCAAAATGCCGTCCAAGTAAGAAGAGCAGCGTATCAAAATTTTGATCGCGCATCGCGAAAATCCGAGCTACTCGCACGCAAAGCTGGCAAAATCGCTAAAAGTTGCCAAATCAACCGTTACAAATGTAATTAAAGTGTTTGGTGAACGTTTGTCGACAGCCAGGAAGTCTGGATCGGGGGGAAATCGAAAACCGGAAGCCGCTGAGACGACAAAGAGAGTTGCCGGTAGTTTCAAGCGAAACCCTAACCTATTTCTCCGAGATGCCGCAAATTAGCTGGGTGTATCGTCTACAACCGTGCATCGAGCCAAAAAACGAGCCGGACTATCGACTTACAAGAATGTAGTGACTCCAAAACGCGATGATAAACAAAATACGACGGCCAAAGCGCAATCCCGGAGGCTGTACACGACGATGCTGACGAAGTTTGACTGCGTGGTAATGGACGACGAAACCTACGTCAAAGCCGACTACAAGCAGCTTCCGCGACAGGAGTTTTACACGGCAAAAGGAAGGGGAAAGGTAGCAGATATTTTCAAGCACATAAAACTGTCAAAGTTCGCAAAGAAATATCTGGTTTGGCAAGCCATCTGTACCTGTGGCTTGAAAAGCAGCATTTTCATAGCTTCCGGGACTGTCAACCAAGAAATTTACGTGAAAGAGTGTTTGAATAAACGTCTGCTGCCTTTTCTGAAGAAACACGGTTGTTCCGTACTGTTTTGGCCGGATTTGGCATCTTGCCATTACGGTAAAAAGGCCATGGAGTGATACGCCGCCAACAACGTGCAGGTGGTTCCCAAGGACAAGAACCCTCCCAACACGACAGAGCTCCGCCCAAATGAGAAATACTGGGCTATTGTCAAGCGGAACCTAAAGAAGCCCAAAAAAAAAACGGCTAAGGACGAACAGCAGTTCAAGGCAAACTGGATTTCTGCGAAGAAGGTGGACAAGATGGCTGTACAAAATCTGATGGCAGGTGTCAAGCGTGAGGCCCGGCAATTCGGATTTGGAAAAGCGAAAGCCTAACTGAATATTTTTCCTGAATTTTATACTAATTGAACTTGAAAAAGAAATTTAATTTGATTTTTTAAATAAACGATTTCACCAATTTACACGCATTTTCCCTTGACCAAATTTTTACCGTATCACCCTTTATGCAAGGTGGGCATGGTAACCATTGCACCAGGGTGGCTTGTAAATTTGTTTAGGTAAAGCCGACTATCAAAAACCTTTTTTCGAGAGGTTTAATTGCAATTTATTTTGGGTTTAGTGAATTACCCGAATTTATTCTGATGAGGAATGTGGTAATTCCGAAACGGCCGTCCATCTAACCACCTTGCAGTCTATAGGGGTTTTCGCAAATAAATTTGACAAATATACTTTTCCTCTGTTGGTTAAGCTACACTTGTAGTTTGGACAACGCATGGTTTTGAGCTGAAATCAAAACAACAATAAATATTGCAAATATTAAAATAAACTTATAAAATCAAATAATAAAACATTTACTTCGAAAAAGTTAATATTAACGACAAAAGTTTATCAAAACTTAAATTTACCACCACCACTCTAGTTAAGGCAAAATTGTAATCTTCAAGAATGAATCAGCAGCGTGATACTATAAAAGACACATATAAATGAAAATTTGTTACATGAACTTTTTCGTAAACTTACCGACTTTCCTATATGCGATATAATGAAAAAGATACAATTTTAACACGAATAAATATTACAAAAATACCAGAACAATAATGCCACAACACCAGGTGCTGTGGTAAAACCTCAGTAAATGCCAATAATTATAAAAGGAAAAGTGGAACCGTAAACCTATTTACATGGCCAACCAACAATAAACTGTATTTTCATTTATGTGGTATTATTTTTGGCAAACATTTAATTTCTTTGAGAAGCCTCCTAAAACCAAGAAACAAATCTCTCCTCCTCTTCTATTCGTGCTATCTTCTCTCTTTCTCTCCCTCAATTTCTTTCTTTGACTATCTTATTTTGCATATTCTCAGATTTGCCATAAATATGACTATTTTCAATTTTTTAAGCTTTTAATCCAATTAAATAATATTTATGACTTTTACGTTTATATTTTCCCAGTGACCACACGAAGATGAGCATAACGATAGAAATTTGTGGGAGAGAAATTGGGTGGAGACAGCAAGTGGGCAAATGCCAGTGGGCAAACACTGCCCATTGAGTGAGGCAATTTTGGCGTACTCATACAAACTCACACGCCATGTCAAAGCTCACAGAGTTAGCAGCCTGATAGCCACCACCATACCAAACGAAGCCTCGGGTAAGGTGAAGGTGGTGTTGTGGCAAAGTGTTCATGGCTTGGCACGCTATGGCATATTGTTGCCGAAAACAATTTTATAGTTTATGTTGCACGTTCTAACCACACCATATGACTCAAGTGTTTATATTTTTGGGTTTTGTCTATGAATGGTTGGCTGTTTGTTTGTACTTGGGCTTTATTTATGTGTGTGTGTGTGTATGTGGGTGTGAGTGTGTCTGACTTTTATTATTGTTTCTGACTTGTATCTACACCTCACGTTTCTAGTGTGGGTGGAGAGGGGAATGAGAACAATGAAAAAAAAATGCTCTTTGTATTTATTCAATTCATTTAATTTGCAGAAAATTTCTGTGTGAGTTGACCACACATATATGCTAAAGTCATAATAACACATACATACTCACCTATGTCAAGTGACATGCATAATATGTAACGAGGATTGAATGAACAATTCGAAGAAATGGAACTCATTCTATAGTCTATCAATACCATAAATGCAATTCAAATCTATTTTCTTCTCAGCGAATGGGGATATCCATATTATATTTGAAAAAAAAACTTCTTAGTATTGGTGAAACTTCGACAAACGGTCGGCATTATAACCTGCAATGGATTTTTGAAGATTTCAATTTTATGGAAACTTTCGTAATAAAAATTTAAAGTAGATGAAATTATTAAAGTAGACGAATTATATGGATATTCGGTGTAAAAATTATATGTGTGGAATTAAGTGCAAGCATATAATGTTCATAAACTAATATAAAGTTTTTGGAAAATATATGTTAATATGTTAGAACCAGGCCTGTGGAGTCGGAGTCTTGGAGTCGGAGTCTGAAGATTTTGCTGGAGTCGGAGCCGGAGTCGTAGAAATTCTAAGTGCTGAATACTAAATGACGGTTATGAAGGTTTTATAAGGTAGGTTGTGCGTATCGAATTCGATCAAAATTTTTCAAGAGATAGGGAATTAGTTCAGACCACTATTTGACTTGTATTTCAAACAAAAATCTAACATATAATAATAAGCTCCAAAAGGTAGAAGGAACCAAATAATGGTTTTAAATAAAGTAAATAGGTTTAGAGCTCAAAGCCTACGAAACTATAGCTCCTTGCTTTCAATTAGCTTAAAATTTTAATCTTAAGTTAATTGTAAATAAATAAATAAATTCACACAACTGTGATTTCATTCCAATTGCAAAATTTTCATTACAACAATCGATTTTCAACCAATATCTTCTCTATGTGTATGTACTCTTGATAAAAATAAAATTTTAAGGCAATATAGCAGTAGAACCTAACGTTCTGAATTTTTGGCAGGCATGTCTAGTTCGAAAATGGGACATAACGGACAATTTTGTGGTATATCACCTATATATAAACCCATTTTCCGATTTGTTTTAAGAAATTTTTCCCAGTCTGACATTTTCATAAGATTTGTCAGAAATTTTGAATTTAGATAATTTTGAGATCCATAAATAAATACGGAAGTTTTCCGTCGGCCCAGATTTTCTGTATGGAGATAATTACTTGAAAAATATCCATATACACCCGATGTCCTTGGATCCGAACCATTACATTTTTAACATCAAAACTTTCTATCTGATTAGCCCGACACATTGATTTTTGTGTATTTTTCTTTTTTATATAGATTTATTTTTTATAAAATGCCTATATAGATTAATACCAGGATTTTACTTCTTAAACTTCTGGAAGTCTAATTATTTTTTTGTTTTTATAAATGCATATTCTGGAGATTGCTGCTATCCATATTTTGATGTGGTCTTTATATATTCTTGTGTCGCACTTTTAATTTATTGGCCTGACATTAAAATGTAGAGTTCTTCACATCCCTAAAATGCTGAGATTTGTCGTCGAGTTGTATCAAAATTTAAAATTAGAGTTCTTTTGGACATATAAACACATATGGCAAAATAGAATACCTGTATCGGTCTATTTTTGGAACACTGCACCTTAAAATTACAACTGGAATACTGTTAAAATGATATTTAGGTACACCACCCGGAGTCGACTCCGGAGTCGGAGTCGAGGCTAATAAGAAATACTGGAATCAGAGTCGGAGCCGGAGTCGAGCAAAATTGACGCAAATATTTGACCAAAATTAGTATCAAACTTTGAAATAGGTTCAGATTTTGGTTGAAATCGGTTCAGAATTAGATATAGCCCCCACATATATCTTTCTCCCCATTTAGACTCATATGACCACTGTAGTTCAAAATTTCACTCCGATTTACTTGAGTACAATTAAAATTTCAAACATGTGTGCCAAAGTTGGTCAAAATCGGCTTAGATTTAGGCAAAGCCCCCCATATATATCTTATTACGATTTGGGTACAAATGGCCAAAATACATAAATTCCCCTAGGAAGCCACCGTGGTGCAATGGTTACACTGCATACACAGGATCACGGGTTTGAACCCAGTTCGATCAACACCAAAAAGTTTTTCAGCAGTGCATTACCCCACCTCAGTAATGCTGGTTACATTTCTGAGTGTTTCAAAGCTTCTTTAAGTGATTTCAATGCAATGTGGAACGCCGTTCGGACTCGCATATAAAAAGGAGGTCCCTTGTCATTGAACTTAACATAGAATCGGGCAGCACTCAGTGATAAGATAGAAGTTCACCACTTTGGTATCACAATGAACTGAATAGTTTAAGTGAGCCTGAAATATCGGGATGCCGCTAACCTAACCTAAAGTCAAAACCTTATAATAACGACTGGCATTGTTTTATTTTATATACATATCTATCGTCCAATAAATCATAAATGCACTTTTGCGAAGTTGCCTACAAATGGCTTCGAATTTAAATATTTTTCATATTTTCTTATTAAAATTGTATTCCTTCTCAAGGCATAAGCCAATATAAATTTGAAGCCTAGAGAGATTGTAGAAGTCTAACGAGTCGGGTCAGATTTAACTATACAGCACCAAACAAATGGCCCCGTTTGATTTTTGACTTTCCATACTTTTTTAACGTTTAGTTTTAAACGTAAGAATTGTGACTTTCAACTGTATTTATTATTTTAGTATTTTTTAGTGCCAACCTCAATCTCTCAAATCCTTCAGGTGCAAAAGTTCAAAGGGTTGAGTTCTGGAGATTGTTATACCCTCCACCATAGGATGGGGTATATTAACTTTGTCATTCCGTTTGTAACACATCGAAATATTGCTTTAAGACTCCATAAAGTATATATATTCTGGTTCGTGGTGAAATTCTGAGTCGATCTGAGCATGTCCGCCCGTCCGTCCGTCCGTCTGTTGAAATCACGCTAACTTGCGAACGAAACAAGCTATCGACTTGAAACTTGGCACAAGTAGTTTTTATTGATGTAGGTCGGATGGTATTGCAAATGGGCCATATCGGACCACTTTTACCTATAGCCCCCATATAAGCCGACGCTCAGATCATCCGATCCTGTTGAAATTTGGTTCATGGTGTTAGTATATGGTTTCTACTAGTCATGCAAAAACTGGTCCACATCGGTCCATAATTATATTTAGCCCCCATATAAACCGATCCTAAGATTTAGCTTGCGGAGCCTCTAAGAGAAGCAAATTTCATCCGATTCGGCTGAAATTTGGTACATGGTGTTAGTATATGGTTTCTACCAATCATGCAAAAACTGGTCCACATCGGTTCATAAGTATATATAGCCCCTATATAAACCGATCCCCAGAATTGGCTTGCGGAGCCTCCAAGAGAAGCAAATTTCATCCGATTCGGCTGAAATTTGGTACATGTTGTTAGTATATGGTCTCTAACAACCTTGAAAAAAATGGTTCACATCGGTTCATAATTATATGTTATATAGCCCCCATATAAACTGTTCCCCAGACTTGACCGCCGGATCCCCTTGGAAGAGCAAAATTCACCCGATGCGGTTGAAATTTGGTACGTGGTGTTAGTATATGGTCTCTAACAACCATGCAAAAATTGGTCCATATCGGTCAATAATTCTATGTAGCCCCAATTTAAACCGATCCCCAGATTTGACCTCCGGAGCTCTTGGAGGAGCAAAATTCATCCGATCCAGTTGAAATTTGGTACGTTGTGAAATTTGGTACATTGCGCTAGTATATGGCCGCTAACATCCATGCCACACTTGGTCCATATCGGTCTATAGTTATATCCCCGATCCCCCAAAAAAAAAAAATCTACCAAAATTTTATTTCTATAGAAAATTTTGTCAACGTTGTATTGCTATACAAAATTTTGTCAAAGTTTTATTTCTATAGAAAATTTTGTCAAAATTTTATTTCTATAGAAAATTTTTATTTCTATAGAAAATTTGATACCTTGCAATCGACAAGTGTTACCGCAACACAATTAATTTGGGAGCCACCGTGGTGCAATGGTTAGCATGCCCGCCTTGCATATACAAGGTCGTGGGTTCGATTCCTGCTACGACCGAACACCAAAAAGTTTTTCAGCGGTGGATTATCCCACCTCAGTAATGTTGGTGACATTTCTGAGGGTTTCAAGCTTCTCTAAGTGGTTTCACTGGAATGTGGAACGCCGTTCGGACTCGGCTAAAAAAAGAAGGTCCCTTGTCATTGAGCTTAACATCGAATCGGGCAGCACTCAGTGATAAGAGAGAAGTTCACCACTGTGGCATCACATTGGACTGAATAGTCTAAGTGAGCCTGATACCTCGGGCTGCCACATAGCCTAACCTAACTTAACCTAACACAATTAATTTGATTGTGAATGACAGTCTTTTGACAGATTCGGCCTGGCCGAACTTACAGCCGTATACACTTGTTGTAGCCACTATGGGTATAATAAGATTGCGCATTTGTGTGCAATGCCAATTCTAAGACGATATTATATCAATCGCCTTAGTATTAAAATCTGAGGCGATTTGGAGATGTCCGTCTTTCTATCTGACGAAAAATATTAGCCAAATCGATTCAAATTTTTCTATATCGCTCCCATATATATATTTCATCCCATAAACTCCAAGATGGTTGATTTTACAATAAAATCGGTTCCGCCCGAATTTGGCCTTTCCTTACTTGTTCAAAATCATTCCATTCAATATTCACTGTCGACTTTTTAATTCTGATTATAATCCCTATCGCCTATCTTTAAACCCTTCTCTTAGTCCTATCACATAAATAGATTTCCACACAATCAAAAAATTGAAAAGAGCATCTTTGGCTCGTAAGAGAGAAATTCACCTTCAATGGAATTGGTAGCCTGTTCAAATATGCAATTCTTCTAGCCTAATCGAAACTGAAAATATTTCTCAATTAACATTTCAGTATTTTTCGAATTTACTCCTCTTTTCCGTCAAACTTTAAGCCCCTATATACCTCTTAACTTTTTGTAATCATCAATGATACTTTGGTGATATTGCGTATATAAGAGAAAGAAAAGCGGTGATAAATCTGACGTATATCCTCAAATAAATTCTAACTGTCACCTTGGAATTTATGCTCCAAATAACTACATTTATCATTCCTACCAGAATGGTTTGTTCTTACCTTTTTTCCAAGAAGTTTCGTTTTTTTTTTTTTTTTGGTTATTTTGTTTATTCTTAGTATTTATAGGTAGTTCGCATTTACCTACACCTATGATGATTGCCTTGGTTTATGTCCAGGACAATTGTTATGTACTGGCCAAAAATAGCTACTGCCTTTTACCGTAACGGTATGTATGTGAATAGCCTTCAATTTGAATTTATTTTTTGTCGGGGGTGTGTTCACAGGTATGTAGCTTGCTGGTCAGCAGACACATTTGTTTCACCATGTATCTATTTTATTGGCCTCACAAAAATATATATATAATTTTGGATCCTTCATAGTGGGTTTGTCCCTTTGGCATTTTGTCGTATTTTCGAGTTTTTTGTTTTTTTTTCGAACTTTTTAAGGAACAATGTTATTGATGCTATGGCCTTTCCACTGCCCCTTATGTTAAGGATACATGTTGTCGTTGTTTGTGTTATCCCTGTTTGTTTGTTTGTTGGTTGTTGTTGTTTTCATTGTTTTTGCTTACCAAAGCAATTATAATAAATTATTTTTGTATTTGTTCGTTACATCCCATTTCAATATTGTAAGTTTTTATTGCTTTTTTTTTTTGTTGTTTTTGAGCGAACTTGGATGCCAAGATGAATTTCCCTGTCCTCTTTATTTGTTTGTTTAAGTGAGTTGTTTGTGGGTGTTTGTGTATTATTTTTTGTCGCATTCAAAGGAACATTTCTTGGTATTCTTATTCACCCCCTGAAAACTTGCATGTTTTTAGTCCCTTTTTGCGGTGTTTTTTTTTTCTTATACGATAATACCCTACACAATGTCATCTGTAATTTATTTCGAAGGCTGAAAATCAAGTTTGACAGTTTCATTTCTGCAGGTGATTTACTGATATTCATACAAGGTTTAACTGAGACCTATACCGGTTCCTAACTATTTTTATGTTTCTTTAACAACTTTGAATAAAAATGCTTTATATTTCAATAAATGGTGTGCCATATAGACTAAGTATGTAATCGTGACACGAAAATTTTGTCAAAATTTTATATCTATAGAAAATTTTGTCAAAATTTTATATCTATAAAAAATTTTTTAAAAATTTTATTTTAATAGAAAATTTTGTCAAAATTTCATTTTAATAGAAAATTTTGTAAAAATTTTATTTATATAGAAATTTTTTTCAAAATCGTATTTCTATTGAAAATTTTGTCAAAATGTATTTTATGTAGAAAATTTTGTCAAAATTTTATTTATATAGAAAATGTTTTCAAAAATCTTTTCTATAGAAAACTGTATAAAAATTTTATTTCCATAGAAATTTTTTCCAAAATTGTATTTCTATTGAAGATTTTATTTTTATAGAAAATTTTGTCAAATTTTTATTTCTATAGAAAATTTTGTAAAAATTTTATTTATGCAGAAAATTTTTTTCAAAATTTTATTTATACAGAAAATTTTGAAAAAATTAGTGTAAACTCAAACGTAGTGGCGAGCAAGTCACTTTGTCTTATTAAAAAATTTAATTTCCCTGAGGACGGACATCCATGGTGCTAGAAACATTGGAAAGAATTAAAAATAAAACACTATAAAAAAACTAAGATTTTATTTTGTTTCATTACAACATCACCTCAAGCCTTACAAACTCTACAAATAATTATACTAAAAGGTCTACCATACAACATCTACAACAACAAAAATTATTTCAATAGAAAATTTTGTTAAAATTTTATTTATACGAAACATTTTGTCAAAATTTTTTTTCTATAGAAAATTTTGTCAATGGAACATTTTGCAAAGATTTTATTAATATAGAAAATTTTGTCAAAATTTTATTTCCAAAGAAAATTTTGCCAAAATTGTATTTCTATTGAAAATTTTTGTTTAAAATTTTATTTCTATAGAAAATTTTGTCAATATTTTATTTAGAAAAGTTCGTCAAAATTGAATTAATATAAAAAATTTTGTCAATGTTTTATTTGTATAGAACTCTTAGATCGAGAGGAATATTTTGCAAAAACTACCAAAATATTAAGAGTTCTACCAAGCTATCCAATAGTAACAAATTCTCAATTTTTGTTAGAATACTACCAACTGTAGCAAATGTGGTACTAAGTTCTAAAGAGTAAATTTACCAGGTCAATGAAAATCACATTATAAAGTAACCGGTCCGGGAGCCACCGTGGTGCAATGGTTAGCATGCCGGCATTTTATATAGAAATTTTTTTCAAAATCGTATTTCTATTGAAAATTTTGTCAAAATGTATTTTATGTAGAAAATTTTGTCAAAATTTTATTTATATAGAAAATGTTTTCAAAAATCTTTTCTATAGAAAACTGTATAAAAATTTTATTTCCATAGAAATTTTTTCCAAAATTGTATTTCTATTGAAGATTTTATTTTTATAGAAAATTTTGTCAAATTTTTATTTCTATAGAAAATTTTGTAAAAATTTTATTTATGCAGAAAATTTTTTTCAAAATTTTATTTATACAGAAAATTTTGAAAAAATTAGTGTAAACTCAAACGTAGTGGCGAGCAAGTCACTTTGTCTTATTAAAAAATTTAATTTCCCTGAGGACGGACATCCATGGTGCTAGAAACATTGGAAAGAATTAAAAATAAAACACTATAAAAAAACTAAGATTTTATTTTGTTTCATTACAACATCACCTCAAGCCTTACAAACTCTACAAATAATTATACTAAAAGGTCTACCATACAACATCTACAACAACAAAAATTATTTCAATAGAACATTTTGTTAAAATTTTATTTATACGAAACATTTTGTCAAAATTTTTTTTCTATAGAAAATTTTGTCAATGGAACATTTTGCAAAGCTTTTATTAATATAGAAAAGTTTGTCGAAATTTTATTTCCAAAGAAAATTTTGCCAAAATTTTATTTCTATTGACAATTTTTGTTTAAAATTTTATTTCTATAGAAAATTTTGTCAATATTTTATTAAGAAAATTTCGTCAAAATTGAATTAATATAAAAAATTTTATCAATGTTTCATTTGTATAGAACTCTTAGATCGAGAGGAATATTTTGCAAAAACTATCAAAATATTAAGAGTTCTACCATGCTATCCAACAGTAACAAATTCTCAATTTTTGTTAGAATACTACCAACTGTAGCAAATGTGGTACTAAGTTCTATAGAGTAAATTTACCAGGTCAATGAAAATCACATTATAAAGTAACCGGTCCGGGAGCCACCGTGGTGCAATGGTTAGCATGCCGGCATTGCATTCACAAGGTCGTGAGTTCGACCGAACACCAAAAAGTTTTTCAGCGGTGGATTGTCCCACCTCAGTAATGCTGGTGACATTTCTGAGGGTTTCAAAGCTTCTTTAAGTGGTTTTACTGGAATGTGGAACACCGTTCGAACTTAACATGGAATCGGGCAGCACTCAGTAATAAGAGAGAAGTTCACCACTGTGGTATCACAATGGACTTAATAGTTTAAGTGAGCCTGATACATAGGGCTGCCACATAACCTAACCTAACCGGTCCGTCCTTTCTATAATATTTGACCAGCCCTGGGAGTTATACATACATAACAGGCACGGAGCTGGTATTAATCCGTTTTCCCACATGGTAGAAATCAAACACGAAGTTGATCCCAAAGTAGAAAAAATACTTTTCAATTGAACAATTGAGAAAATTGTTGTCTGCCGGCAGGTGACTTTCGTCCAATTATTGTCCAAATATAAAGCTACTTGTGATTTTTACTTACAAGTTTAATTTTTGTCTCGGTTTAATCTATTTCCAAATTTTGTTAATATTTAGTGTAGACTACTACGAAGGGGTTGTATCCAGTAATGAGCAAATTCTATTCAATTATCCTAATAGTTTAAGTACCATGGTGCGTATGGCGAATTTCTCCTATGATCATTGCACAACTCATACGCTCCAATGGACATATTACCCTGTATCCCACGGATAAATGCTTCAATGATCTTATGCAAAGTCCGTCAATTGAAGTGGGCTTGTTTGTACATGGACATGAGCTTTATCACAGCTCCACCAAAAAATTGTCTAAATGCTTTAAACTTACGATCTAGACGGACAATTGACCGGTTTCGAACGTGAAAAAAAAAATGCTAACCGAACTCACCCCTCAATGATTCCATTGTTACTAGTGTTGTGTGACATTTCTATAGAAAATTTTGTCAAAATTTTATTTCTATAGAAAATTTTGTCAAAATTTTATTTCTATAGAAAATTTTGTCAAAATATTATTTCTATAGAAAATTTTGTCAAAATATTATTTCTATAGAAAATTTTGTTAACATTTTATGTATCTAGAAAATGTTGTCCAAATTTTATTTCTATAGAAAATTCTGTCAAAATTTTTTTTCTATAAAAAATATTTTCAAAATATTATTTCTATAGAAAATGTTGTCAAAATTTTATTGCTATAGAAAATTTTGTCAAAATTTTATTTCTATACATTTTTTTTCAAAATTTTATTTCCAAAAAAAAATCTGTCAAAATTTTATTTCATTGTTGTTGTTTTTGATTTCAGCTTAAAACCATGCATTGACTAAACTACAAGTGTAGCTTAACCAACAGAGGGAAATAATGTTTGTCAAATTTATTTGGACAAAGCTCTATAGACTGCAAGATGGTTGGATGGACGTACGTTTCGAAATTACCACATTCCTCATGAGCATCCTCTACTTGCAGCAAAACTATCAACCAATTATCAGAATAAATTCAGGCAGTTCATCAAATTTATTTTACAAATTTATTTCGGCATAAACCGGCTATCATGTAAAACTTTTTTCGGAAGGTTCAAGTGTAAACCACACTTTTGGGTTTGATTGTGTTTCTATAGCAAATTGTGTTTCTGTATAAATTTTGGTCAAAATTTTATTTCTATAGAAAATTTTGTAAACATTTTATTCCTATAGAAAATTTTGTCAAAATTTTATTTCTATAGAAAATGTTGTCAAAATTTTATTTCTATAAAAATTTTGTCAAAATTTTGTTTCTATAGAACATTTTTTCAAAATTTTATTTCTATAGACCTAAGTATAAGGGTCAGAATAAACAAGTATATACGGCCGTAAGTTCGGCCAGGCCGAACCTTATGTACCCTCCACCATGGATTTCGTAAAAATAATAAAGACGATCATCCACAATTAAAATACTTGGGTTGCAGCCGATGGCAAGGCATATTAAAACTACGAATAAATACGTATATATCCAATACGGTCGATTAAATGTGCATATATCCAGTTCTTGACCGGTATATATAGGGAAGAAATAATTACGAACCGATATGAAATTTTGTGCAGTAATTATAGAGCCATAACTGAAATATGGGGATTGCTTTATATGGGGGCTATATACAATTATGAACACGCGTCTACCAAAAATGGCAAATTTTTTACTGTTTGGTGGATTGGAAGAATTCTTGATGTTTTGGAAGATTTTGCAAAATATTCCTCTCCAATTATGAAATGCTTTATAAATTTTCTATAGAAATAACATTTAGACAAAATTTTCTACGGAAATAAAATTCTGACAAAATTTTCTATAGAAATAAAATTTGGACAAAATTTTCTATTGAAATACATTTTTGACAAAATTTTTTATAGAAATTATATTTTGACAAAATTTCCTAAAGACATAAAATGTTGACAAAATTTTCTATAGAAATAAAATTTTGACAACATTTTCTATAGAAATATAAAATGTTGACAAAATTTTCTATGGCAGTAACATTTTGGTAGCTTATTTTTGACTCGAGTGGCAATCGTAATTTTTCTGTGATTGGGGATCGGTTTATATGGGGGCTACATATAATTATGAACCGATATGGACCACTTGTTGCATGGTTGTTAGAGACCATATAATAACACCACGTTCTAAGTTTCAACCGGATCGGAAGAATTTTGCTCCTGCAAGAGGCTCCGTAGGTCAAATCTGGGGATCGGTTCATATGGGTCGATATATAATTATGGACCGATATGGACCAATTCTGTACAAAACTTCGGACGGATCGGATGAAATTTGCTTCTCTTTGAGGCTCCGTAGGTCAAATCTGGGGATCGGTTTATATGGAGGCTATATATAATTATGGACCGATGTGGACAAATTTTTGCATGGTTGTTCGAGACCATATACAAACACTATGTACCAAATTTCTGCCGGATCGGATGAAATTTGCTTCTCTTTGAGGCTCCGCAATCAAAATCTGGTGATCGCTTTTATATGGGGGCTATATATAATTATGGACCGATGCGGGGGCAGTTTTTACATAATTGTTAGAGACCATATTCCAACGTCATGTACCAAATTTTAGCCGTATCGGATGAAATTTGTTTCTGTTTGAGGCTCCGCAAACCAAATCTGGGGATCGGTTTATATGGGGGCTATATATAATTATGGACCGATGTGGACCAATTTTTGCATGGTTGTTAGCGGTCATATACTAACACCCTGTACCAAATTTCAGACAGATCGAATGAGGGTCCGTTTATATGGTGGCAATACGTAAAAGTGAACCCATTTTCAATACCATTTGACCTACATCAATAACAACTACTTGTGTCAAGTTTCACGTCGATAGCTTGTTTCGTTCGGAAGTTAGCGTGATTTCAACAGGCGGACGGACGGACATGCTTAGTCCGACTCAGAATTTCACCACGAACCAGAATATATATACTTTTTGGGGTCTTAGAGCAATATTTCGATGTGTTACAAATGGAATGAAAATGTTAATATACCCCCCATCCTATGGTGGAGGGTATACAAATAGCAATAGGTTTGAAATTGTAGCCCGATAACTAAAAAAATAACTAAAATGTATTTTATATAGTCGGACTCGGGATAGATTGTGTATCGAGCCGTATTTATAATATGGGGTCTGGGTTTTAAATAAATCAAATCGGTTATAACATGGTGAAATGGTCAATAATGAATGTAACCTACATTAACACTAAAACCGAATTTGTACCAAATTTCAGGATCTTAATACTATTATTGAAGACAGCAGCTTGAAATTGTAAAACATACGATTTTTTCATAGGTCGCAAAAAATTATCATTTTATGATTTTGGATAGAATTCCAAATATCACTGTCATGGTATCTACTCAAGTAGCGTATCTTACAAAATACCACAGATTTACCACATCGAATTATTTACACAAAATATATGCTACTACCATACCATAATTTATGGTGTTTTCACAGTAATTTGTATTTCTTTTAATTTTATCGGAATTGCTTTTGTCTGATTTTGACCATTGTCAATGACAATTTCACGTGTCTTCATCAACAGAAAAAAAATGTTTGAGTGCCGCCAAAATCCCTATCACACCATGCCTTACTTAGCACACTTGATGTCTTTTTTTTTTTTTTTTTGGTTTTTTGTTTCGAAATTATATTTTATTCTCCATGGCTCTTTTCTCTACGCTAAATGTGTTTATTTGTTAATTTCTTAAGTAATTAGGAATATTTTAAGGGACCCATTGTTTTAATGTAATCACAAAAACTGTGTTCGAACTAATTTGAAAGATGATGAAAAACAAATACAAAACGAAAGAAAAAAAAAAACCGGTCACGGTTCACAGAAACACGGAAACACAGCTGGCAATGGAAAATATTTTAATTGAATTGGGTGAGGTTGTAAGAATAGACTTTGGCAAATTTAATTTGTACATAGATTTATATGGGCTATATATTATAAGCTGATGAGGATTTGTATATACAAATTTCTAAGAATTTAACATAAATAATGCAAAATAAAACATAAATCTAGAACACAAATTGTGTGTTTTTTTAACAGAAAATTTCTTAAAATGAAACCACTTTTTCAGTCGAAGAGGGATGTGAAGTTTGCAACTCTCTCTTCAACTGAGAATTGAAAATCCTACTTTTGCTACTTAACGAAATGCATATTATCGTACCAAATGGAGCCAAGAAGTACTACATTCATTTTCAGAAGAGGGAAGGATATTTCGTGTGTATCTTTAACGGAAATATCAACAGTCCTCGTCATTACTCGATTGCAATAGGTTCATCCTGCGTTAATATAGAGATTTTGGAAAACAAAGACCCTCAATACGAAAGTGTTCTTCTGAAGTTTGGTAGAATGAAAGCTAAGCATTTAAGTTGGCAACTCTTATCGAGAAAACACGTATTTCTCAAAAGCTCCAGTTTCTATCTTTTGTTTTATAAATATTTCGGTTAAACTAGTCCGATAAACAATTTGAAGACATTACGACTTGTTTTCACTTTCGCTGAATTAGAATTTGATGAAAAATGCCTCCAAAATCTCGCCGTAGTCTAAAAAAAAGTGTAAATTAGAAGTTAAAGAAGATGAAGAATCCATACAATGTGATAAGTGTGAGAAAACTTTTCATTCTCTCTGTTGTATGCTTGATAAACGTCAATATGAACATTTAATCGCAAACGAGAGTGAGGAGTATATTTGTCACCTCTGCAATGATAATGGTGGTAACATAAGGAGAGAGCTAAACGAAATAAAAACAAAATTAAATACATTGGATGAATTGCGAGATGCTGTTAGTTTTATGTCAAAGCAGTTTGATGAAATGTTAAAAGGAATTGCCGATAATAAAAAACAACTTGATATTGTTAAAAAAGAAAATAAAATAATGAAATCTGAAATAGAAGATCTTAAAAAATCTGTAAAATTCTTGAACGATAATCGTGTTAAAAATGACTGTTTGATCAGTGGTTTAAAATGCACTGATATGAATGCAAATGCGATCGATACATTTGTGTCTCTTATGAATGACGGTGGAGTGACAATAAAGACAGATGACATTGAAGATGCTTATTTTGTAAAAAGTAATAACTCCACAAAGCAAAATATGATTGTGAAATTTGCGTCAACAAAAAGTAAACAAAAATTTATGTCGTCTAAGCAGAAATTAAAAGAAAACGAGGCCACGAATGATGTTTATGTTAATGATTTTTTAAGCAAAGATACTCTGGAGTTATTACATCATGCGAAATCTTTGAAAGCTGTGGGTTATAGAAGAATATATGCTGTAAATGGAAGAATTTATGTGAAGAGAAGCGAATTGTCAAAACCTAAATGGGTAAAAACTGCTAAAGAGGTAGATGACATTTTACTAGAAGCTACATCCAGTCGAGAGCGACGACGACGCACATTGAATGAAGCCGATATTCGCAGGGAAGTTTCCGATGAAAGCGATGTCGAACAAGATAACCAACATATGTCTCCTTCACAATAATCAATGATTATCGAATTGTATAAATGTTCTTTATTATTTTTTTTCTTTATGAATACTAGTTCAAATAAATATTTTAAATCATTTCACTCTTTAAATTCTCACTTGAAATCTTTGAAGAAAAATTTGTTTAGCATAATGTCAATAAATATTAGAAGCATTTCATCTATGAACAAATTTAATCAACTTAAAAATTTAATAGTAAAATTTTCAAAACTTCCAAGCCTTATATGTATTCAGGAAACGTGGTTTCAAAGTAATTTAACGGATTTATATAACATTCCCGGATATAATTCTGTTCATAGCTGTAGGAAAGATGGATATGGTGGCACTTCTATTTACTTACGAAATGATATTCTGTATTCTGTTGAAGTGAATGACAAAGTGAATTATATTGATTCAGTTACAGTAACCTTAGAAAACCGGCGAAGTGATGGAAGGTTTATTAAGGTTATATCTTTTTACAGATCACCAAAGTGTAATATAACCGATTTTTGCAACTTTTTGGACAAGTGCTTTGACAAGTTCGGTCATATGCCTTGTATTTTTATGGGGGACGCAAATATAGATATTCTAAGGAATTCTGATGTTGTGCAAACTTTGTTTAACAGTTTGGATTGTTATGACTTTAGAAGCTGTCATAGTTTGGTAACAAGACCGAGAAGCAGAACGTCTATAGATCATGTATATAGCAATTTGCGTAACCAATTGCTTGTTGATGTCCTGGAATGTGACCTAAGTGATCACAATATAGTTTATTGTAGTATAGAATCCAATGATCGGTATCAGGATACTGTTGAGAGGATACGAAGCATTTGTGATTATGAGCGATTGAAGAATTATGTTGAAAAAAATATTAGTTTAGAGAATTTGGATGGGAATCCATCAAACGATGTAGCGTATATTTTATCGAATATTTCATCTGCAGTTGCTTGTAGTACAACGACAATAACGCGCAGGAAGTTATTGAAGGAGGACATAGCGCCATGGATAAATGGGAATTTGCATGCATTAATTAATTATAAGAATAAGTTACTTAAACTACGTAGGAAGAATAAACACAACGTTGATGAAACTTTGAAGAGGATAAGTAGGGTAATTAAAATAGCAATGAAGAATTCGATGAGTTCTACTACAATAACTTGAATGAGATAAAGTGTAATCCACGGAAATGCTGGAATTTTTTGAATCGCATCGTTGGGAGACATGTTAGATCTGGACTTGAGTTGAAAGATGTCAATGGTGATTTCATTATGTCCGACTATCAGAAAGCAACAAAATTAAATAATTATTTTCTTGAGTCGATTGAAACCATAAGGAACCAGATAGAATGGAATGCATATGAGGATTGCAACTCTTTAAGAACATTGTATATACATACAAATCAGCTCTTTTTTAATGCTGTGTCAACTGAGGAAGTACGTGATATAATTGTGCGGTTAGATGTTTCAAAATCTCCTGGTAGCGATGGAGTATCTCCAAGAATTTTACAATACTGTGTTGAAAAAGTGGCTCCATTTTTACGTAGAATTTTTAATGATATGATAATTACATCAATATACCCAGACCCTTTAAAGGTACATGAGATTGTGCCTATTCCAAAGGGAATCAATGCAAGCTCCTTGGAGAAGTATAGACCCATAGCGCTGTTATCTATTGTAGATAAAATTTTTGAGAAACTTTTAGAGAAGCAAATTTGTGCATATTTGACTGGTGAAAATTTGTTATATGACAATCAGTACGGATTTCAGAAAGGTTGTGGGACGGCTGAGGCGGTTGCAAATGTTTTTAATTGCATATGTGACGGACTAGATCGAGGGTTTTCGGGAGTTGGCGGCGTTTTTTATGATTTCTACAAAGCCTTTGATTTGGTAGATCACGACATTTTATGTAAGAAACTGTATTTTTACGGGATCAGACAGAATGAGCTTAAGTTACTCAGAAGTTTTTTGGATAATCGTAGGCAATATGTGCGAATAGATGGATCTAAAAGTTCGACAGGGAATGTGACCTGTGGTGTTCCGCAGGGTAGTGTTTTAGGTCCTTTACTGTTCAAGATTTATGTGAATGATATGAACAATTTACAACTTAGAGGAAGACTTTTTATGTATGCAGACGATATTTGTATATTTTACCCATATAATGAGAACAGAGTACTAACGATCGACATCGAGCATGATGCTGCAAAGATATTTGAGTATGCAAGACTAAATAGATTGGTTCTAAATGCGAATAAGACAACATTTATAAAATTCAGGCCCCATTACAATCACAGCGCTCCACGAAGTGAGGTTTTTATTAATGGTCATACAATAACTGAAAGTGACTATGTGAAATATCTAGGTATCTTTCTGCAGGGCAATTTGAATTGGAACATCCATATTGACTACTTAAAATCCAAAATTGCACCCGCAATTGGTATACTCTATAAGATGAGGAATAAACTTACGATTGAATGCAAGAGCATGATTTTTCAATCGTTGATTCAGAGTCATCTCAATTATCTACCGCTAGTGTATGGTTACTGGAAATCTTCCGACATGAAGTCCTCCAAATTTTGCAAAACAAGGCCCTAAAATCAGTATTTAATTTATCCGCATTGTATCCCACACTTTCATTATACAAAGATGTAGCAAGGCGAGTTTTACCCGTATATGGCTTGCATAAAAAACAGTTGCTTATGTATGTGTATAAAAGTATTCACAATATTGGGCATCATACCATCAGATTCCGAAGGCATCAACATGGATTTAATACTAGGAACATTCATAATTTGTCCACTGTCAGGTGTCGTTTGGAAACTACAAAAGAACGTGTTGAGTACATAGGGAGTGTTGAATTCAATAAATTATCATTGCAAATACGAGAATCAGAATCAATTGGTGAATTTAAAAGGAAACTACTTGAATATCTATTTCAGAATATTGAAATGCTCTTAATATAAAAACTATAAGAAACTATCATATTTTTTTCCTTTTGTAATTAATTAATAAATTAAATACGTATATTAATTGTAAATACATCATATTTGTAAAATTTGCCAGCTAGCCTCTATAATGCCCTAGCGGCGCTGAGGCATTAGTATATAATGTATATAACTCTCTTTTGTAAATAAAATAATAAAAAAAAAATAAAAAAAGCTAAGATTGAAAACACACTAAAGGTGCGTTTAAGGATGATCATAAATGAGAAACGAAAACGTTGAAGCTCTCTTTACAGGAGCTTGGTGTAAATTGCCACTAAAGAACATATCACAGGACTGGTACTAAATATAAGGACAAATCGACTTTATTGAACAGTTTATCGACTTTTGGACATGAACAAAAAAAAAACTTTATATGAGAGAAATGCGTCTTCTTTGCTAAGCATAACTCTCATTCGTATTTTAAAGACATGAAATCTATGGCCCCAAGACAATATTTTGTGTTTTTCAGTGTGTGTCGAGCTGAAAAATTTTCAATTCATACTTATTTCCTAAAAAAAAATTAATTTCACTACTCAAATATTCTTAAAAGTATTTTTTTCTAAATTTTGTTTGAGGTCATTTGTGTTGTTATAATTTTCCCCTTTAATATGATTTCCTAAAATTGCAAAGTACTATACGTTTCACTTTAAAAAGCCTCAGAAGTTTTAGAAAAATTCGGAAATTTATAATATAACAAGCAATACCCTCCGAAGTACAATCATCTTGTAATCTATTACCTCGATCAAGAGCATTGTTATAAAATTGTATATATAGGTGGTGTGTGTGTGATTCTTTCACACTTTCGCCTCTCTCTCTCTCTTTCCATCTCACTTGCATATAGAGCTTGGCTAAATATGACTTGCTCCATATTGGTACTTTATTGCTTTTCACTACACCGACCGAAAGCAACGGGAGCTTGCAATACAAGGAAAATTTCTACATATAACTTTTGATGGCAGTAGGAGAGACGCCGGAATAAGTATACAGGAAACGGAAAACTTTTACTTTTTAGGTCAGTTTGGTTTTGTTGTTTTCGCATGCTCCTGCTAACATAGATACTAGAATTCATAACCATTGCCACAATACAAGATGTTTTCTGAGGTATGAGTATAATTACCTCATAGACATCCTCGAACGTGTTCTAATTTGGTTTCTCCTGGATTTTGTTGTTCTGTATAAGTTAGTAGACATTTTCGAAATACTTTTGTGTCATGATTATGTGTGTTTTGTGGATGAGATGAGATTTCACTTATGTATGTAAAATCTGGCCAACAACAAACACTTTGGTATAAAAAGTAATTTCATAGAAAATAAAAATTTGTTTTTTTTTTTACTTTACAACTTTAAGGTATGGTGAGAAAGGTCAGACTGGTTTAAACCTTTGATGGGTTGTACGGTTTCCCTGATGTTATGTGAGATTACAACATATTACTTCCTGTTGGAAAATTCATATCACCATCTTAGATATGTGTGTAGTAAAAGACTAAACTTTGCCTTATAGGCACATTACCTTTGTATTGTAACAGAATTATTTTTATGGGGTTTTTCATACGAAATGTAAAGAAATTTCGGTAAAAATTTAATGGAAAAACTCTGTAAAATTTCTATTACAAAATTTCTAGGTTAATCGAGAAGAAATGTCTCGAATTACCACATGTTTATTTGGGTTTGAAAATAGAAATCAATTCTATAAATATGTCATTGGAAAAGGAGAATATAAATCAAATATATACGCACTTAAGTTTGGCCGGGCTGAATCTTAAATATACAGCAAAAGGAGTGTCGTCATAAAAAGTAGTGAAATTGTTATTTTTGGACCCGGAAGTGATGCAAAATTGACGCAGAAAAGATGAATTTAACATGAGATTGTCATAGCATATATGTTCACCATCTCAGCAGCCGTTGTACTAAATTTGCATAACTTCTTAACGTGTGACCCGAATTCAGTGTTTTGGTTTTGAATTAATTTTTGTTTTGATATTTGACCTAATAAACGATATTTGCAATTTTGATATTTGTTTCATATAAGCATTCTAAAGCTTATATTAAACGTTTGACATAAAATATTTTCGCAATTTGTATAGCCTGCACCACACTGTGGAACAGGGTATTATAAGTTAGTGCATTTGTTTGCAACACCCAGAAGGAGACGAGATAGACATATGGTGTCTTTGGCAATAATGCTCAGGGTTGGTCCCTGAGTCGATCTAGCCATGTCCGTCTGTCCGTCTATCCGTCCGTCCGTCCGTCTGTCTGTGAACACATTTTTGTGATCAAAGTCTAGGTCGCAGTTTTGTCCAATCGACTTCAAATTTGGCACAAATTTATTTTTTGGGTCAGAATAGAACCCTATTGATTTTGAAAGAAATCGGTTCAGATTTAGATACAGCTTCGATATAAACCTTTCGCCCGATATGCACTTATATAGCTCCAGAAGCCAGAGTTTTAACGTAATTTGCATGAAATTTTACACTAGGAGTACAATTACAATTAAGAGTGTAGTCAAAAGCTATATGGCCGACTCGTTTCATGTAAATTGTATTTTAAAGAGCAAGCTTGAATGATTATTTTTTATGTGATACCAAAACAGATCGAATAAAATCAAATTATCCAGTTTCTGAGATACGATGAAATCAAAAATTGGTTCAGAATTAAATGTTTCGGCTATGCATTAGACTACTTAAATTTAAATTCTATACATTTTGTAGAACTCTGACAAATTTTGCCTAGATCTGGTCAGATTTAAATATATGTACGAGGGCGGTTTGGAAACTTCTTAGCCTATCAATGAAAGAGAATAGTTAGTTTTTCAAAAATATTTTTATCAATATAATTTCCTGAAAATTTAATACACTTAGTCCAACGATTTTCTAGCAATTCTATCCCTTGATTAAAATAGTTTTCCTCAAGGTCTTCAAAATAGTAGTTTACAACTGTAATTGCATCTTCAGTTGAGGTAAAAAGCTTGCCAGCAAGGATTATTTTTTATATTTTGGAACAAGTAAAAGTCACTGGGAGCTAAATCAGGAGAATAAGGTGGGTGGTCAAGTAACTCATACTTTAATTCGTTGATTTTAGCCATTGTTAAAATACCCTTGTGCGCTGGTGCATTGTCTTGATGAGAAATTATTTTTTGTGTTGTAAGGCAGGACGTTTTTCTCGAATTTGTACATTTAATTGATCCAAAAGTTTGCAATAGTACCAGCCGATTGAATTGTTTTTGCCTTCTTTGGGGGCACTTCCTCCAGCTTCAGTCCATTGTTTGGATTGTTCTTTTG
Source organism: Haematobia irritans (assembly GCF_050003625.1). Taxonomy (NCBI): domain Eukaryota; kingdom Metazoa; phylum Arthropoda; class Insecta; order Diptera; family Muscidae; genus Haematobia; species Haematobia irritans. The sequence goes on from NC_134398.1 coordinate 196,958,158, forward strand.
TCTCTGGAGTGTAGTGGAGGATCCACGTCTCATCAGCAGTTATAAAACGACGCTAAAAATCCATTTTATTATACCCTCCACCATAGGATGGAGGTATATTAACTTTGCCATTCCGTTTGTAACACATCGAAATATTGTTCTAAAACCCCATAAAGTATATATAATATATATATACTTTATGGGGTTTTAGAACAATATTCTGGGTCATGGTGAAATTCTGAGTCGATCTGAGCATGTCCGTCCGTCCGTCTGTTGAAATCACGCTAACTTCCGAACGAAACAAGCTATCGACTTGAAACTTGGCACAAGTAGTTGTTATTGATGTAGGTCGGACGGTATTGCAAATGGATCGTATCAGTTCACTTTTACGTATAGCCCCCATATAAACGGACCCCCAAATTTGGCTTGCGATTGCTCTAAGAGAAGCAAATTTCATCCGATCCGGCTGAAATTTGGCACATGGTGTTAGTATATGGTCTCTAATAATCATGCAAAAATTGGTCCATATCGGTCCATAATTACATATAGCCCCCATATAAACCGATCCCCCGATTTGGCTTGCGGGACCTCTAAGAGAAGCAAATTTCATCCGATCCGGCTGAAATTTGGTACATGATGTTGGTATGTGTTTTCTAATGACCATGCAAAAATTGGTCCACATCGGCCCATAATTATATATAGCCCCCATATAAACCGATCCCCAGATTTGACCTCCGGGGCCTCTTAGAGGAGCAAAACTCATCCGATCCGATTGAAATTTGGTACGTGGTGTTAGAATGTGGTCTCTAACAAACACGCAAGTATTGGTCCATATCGGTCCATAATTATGTATAGCCCCCATATAAACCGTTCCCAGATTTGATCTCCGGAGCGTCTTGGAGGAAAATAAATTCATCCGTTCCGGTTGAAATTTGCAACGTGGTGTTAGTATAAGGCCGCTAATAACCATGCCAAAATTGGTCCATATCGGTATATAGTTATATATAGCCGATCCCCAATCACACAAAAATTGGTCCATATCGGTTCATAATCATGGTTGCCACTCGAGCCAAAAATAATCTACCAAAATTTTATTTTTATAGAAAACATTGTCAAAATGTTATTTCTATAGAAAATTTTGTCAAAATTTTTTTCTATAGAAAATTTTGTCAAAATTTTATTTCTATAGAAAATTTTGTCAAAATTGTATTTCTATAGAAAATTTTGTCAAAATTTTATTTCTATAGAAAATTTTATCAAAATTTTATTTCTACAGAAAATTTTGTCAAAATTTTATTTCTATAGAAAATTTTTTCAAAATTTTATTTCTAAAGAAAATTTTGTCAAAATTTTATTTCTATAGTAAATCTTTTCCAAATTTTAATTAATTTCTATAGAAACTTTGAACTTAATTATATACGTATTTAATCGGCATTTTTTAGTTTAATATATACCAAGTATGGACTATGTGGTATATATTACGGTGTTAGGAAGTTTTAAGATACCTTGCCATTGGCAAGTGTTACCGCAACCCAAGTAATTCGATTGTGGATGACAGTCTTCAGTAGAAGTTTCTACGCATTCCATGGTGGAGGGTACATAAGTTTCGGCCTGGCCGAACTTACGGCCGTATATACTTGTTTCGCTTAAAACGATCCAAACAACCTTGAGAAATGTTCATTCGTCATCGATCATTTAATGCCATATCATGCACTTTGGATACAATTTCTGTTGTTGTTGCTGTTTTTGGACGTCCACTACGTGGTTCATCTTCAATGCTTGTACGACCACGTTTAAATTCAGCAACCCAATTTTTTACTATTGCATATGAAGGAGCACTTTCACCTAACACATTCACCATATCATTAGGAATTTCTTGTCCCGATAAACCATTTTTATGTAACACCTGTTTCTATATGAAGGAGTTGCCAGATCGAAACAAATTTTAACATGCGTTCATAACAGAGATGGAAGTTTTCAAAACACTTCACTTTTTCTGTTTATAGCACGCTTTTTGTGCTAGGCTAAGAAGATTCCGAACTGCCCTCTTATGTGGGCGATACCAAAATATGGACCTATGTTATACACAACATCTTCGGAAAAATTATGTGTGAACTAAAAATACCTCTAGATTTCCAATTTCAGAGAAATCGGATAAAAATGTAGGTGTCCAGAAGCTCAAGAAGAATCGGGAGATCGGGGTATAATGGGTCTATACCGAAACATAGATACATACCCTACTCGGTACACTTATTTATGAACCGAAAATAACTCCAGATTTCCAATTTCAGGCAAAACGAATAAAATATCAAATGTCTAGACGCCTAAAAAGTCTAATTGAGAGATCTGTCTATATGGGGACTATACCAAAATATAGACACAATATTCGACTTACTGCGGAACTTAAATACCTCTAGGTTTCCAACTTAAATCGGATAAAAATTGCGTTGTCTAGAATTCCAAGTAGTCAAATCGAATAATAAGTGCGATGTCTAAATGGTCAAGAGATCGCTTAGGAAGTCAAGTCAGGAGATCCGGTTAAATTGCGGCTTTACTGAAACATAGACCTATACATACCATATTCGTCATACTAATTTATAAACCCAAAATAACTCTAGATTTCCAAGTTCAGGCAAATGGAATAAAAATCCGGATGTCTAGTCGCTTAGCAAGTCAAATCGAGAGATTGGTCTATATGAGGGCTATACCAAATTATGGACTCGGCTTACTGTGGACCTAAAATACCTCTAGATTTCCAATTTCAGGGAAATCGGATAAAAATTACGGGCTATAACAAAACGTTTACCGAATCACACCATATTCGCCACACTTATTTATGCACCAAAATATTTTCTAAGATGAAAGAAATGTATTTCCTCATCTTGCAATGTTTCCCAAAGGCTATGTTGTTAAGATCAATTTCGGTATTTACAAACATCTGCCCACCAGTATCAGGTCATGTTGTTTGTGGGTATGGGTGTTGTCAATGGTATGAATGGTAGATACTATAACTAATATATTTTTATTTGTGGTTTCCTTTAAATGTTAAGGTCTTCTCTGTTCCTGAGGTTTGCTATTAGATTTTCTCCAGAGAGTTTTTAATTTGCCTACACTTGTTAGTGTTGCAGTTGCTTTTGTCTAACATCAGGTAATAAAAAATTCTTCTTTTGCAAAGATCCAAATGGTAAAGTTTGCACGCAATAAGAACTTGAATAAACAAGAATATATTATTATGTTGATTTTGTTTTTCTAAAAACATTTCTTTGGAAACTAAATTTTCCTAAAACGGAAAATGAGAAAAAAATGTAATGAGAAATTACAATGTTCTGGAAATTTTTTAATTACAAAATGGTTCAAACTTGGGTAGTCTCATAGATAAACTTTACCATATATATTTACAAAAATTTAGTATTGGCAAACAATTCTATAGCAATGGTTCAGTTTATATATAGAAATAGAAACAGGGTGGTATTCAGACACCATAAACATACAGTGGGATGCAGTTGATAATGGATATTTATTTTAAATGTATAAGATCCAGCGAATAAATGTTTCTATCACCAGAATAATAACATATTTTGATTATGATATGGTGATGAGCACTATTATTTATTAGCATATTATTGTTGTTACATTTTGAAATTTGGTTGAAATTTGGTACGTGGTATTAGTATATGTTAGTATGGTCTCTAATGACCATGCAAAAATCCACATCGGTGCATAATTATATATAAACCCATATAAACCGATCACCAGATTTGACCTCCGGAGCCTCTTGGAAGACCAAAATTCATCTGATTCAGTTGATATTTGGTACGTGGTGTTAGTATATGGCCTCAAACACCCAATCAAAAATTGGTCGATATCGGTCCATAATTATGTATAGCCCCCATATAAACCGATCCCCAGATTTGACCTCCGGTGCCTTTTGGAGAAGCAAAGTTTGGTTGAAATTTGGTACGTGGTGGTAGTATATGATATTTAACAACCATGCCAAAGTGGTCCATAACAGTCCATAATCATATATAGCCCCCATATAAACCGATCCCGAGATTTGGTTTTTGAGCCTCTTGGAGCAGCAAATTTCATCCGAGTCAGATGAAATTTGGTACATTGTGCTAGTATATGACCGTTAACAACCATGCCTAAGTAGGTCCATATCGGTCTATAGTTATATATAGCCCTCAGATAAATCGATCCCCAATCACACAAAAATTGGTCCATATCAAGTTCATAATTGTATATAGCCCCCATATAAGAGATCCACATATTTAAATTGTGGCCCCCTACGTACCGTGCAAATGTCCATATCGATTCGTAATTATTTGTAGACTTACCTACACATACCTTTTTTGTATAATATATACCACGTATGGGCGAACTCACAGTTTAGAAAACGATTTAAAATACCACAACCCAAGTAATTCGATTGTGGATGACAGTCTTTCGTAGAAGTTTCTACGCTACCCATGGTGGAGGGTACATAAGTTTCGGCCTGGCCAAACTTACGGCCATATATACTTGTTTTTATCAGTAATTTTGTTACACTTTTATTTTCTTATTACCTAAATTTTATAAATTGAAAAACTTCTTCGCTTAAATCGGGGTTGGGTCGGTTGTCACCATAACAGAACGCCTCAGCCACAAACGCCGTTGAACAAAATGCATCAAAACGTCTAAATATTCAAATGTTTGTTATATGAACCTAATATGACACCAAGGCATGACATTCTAACAACTTCCTGCGATATTCTTTATTATTATGAATAATAAAATATAGAACGCTGGTTCATATCTCATCAGCGGCAATTTTTTGTTGTATAAATATATTTTTTCCATTACAAATCAACAAAAAATTAAAAATTATCGCATTTTGCAAAACCGTCTCAAAAAAACTTCCATGGAAGTGGAAAAGTCAAACGGCACATGTTCAGATCCTAGGCTATATCGGACCACTTTATGGTTTAACCCCCATTTGAACGGACCCATAAATTTGATTTGCGGACCCTCTACGAGGGGTAAATTTCATTCGATCCGGTTGAAATTTGGTACATTGTGTTAGTCTATGGCCTCTAACAAAAACTGGTCCATATCGGACCATAATTATATATAGCCCCTATATAAACCGACCCCCAGATTTGACTTCTAGAGTCTCTAGTAGGGGCAAATTTCATCCGATTCGGTTGAAATTTGACACGTGGTGTTAATCTTTGGCCTCTAACAATCGAGCATATTTATATATAGCCCCCATATAAACCGATTTCCAGATTTGATTTCCGGAGCCTTTTAGAGGTGTAAATTTCATCCGATCCCATGGTGATGGGTACATAAGATTCGGTGATGGGTACATAAGATTCGGCCTGACCGAATTTAAGGCCGCAGATACTTGTTTTGTCTAATTTATAACCCGTAAGTTACTTAAATTACTAGTAGAAGCCCTATGGAAAATTGGTGCAAATTGTCACTGACGGACTTATCACAGAACTGGTACCTGTGATCCACTTAGTTGCAATTTTTTGATATTAAAATCTTAGAACCATTAAGATTTTAATATCAAGCATTTTCACATTTAGTGAAATAAAATCATCATAATAACCTATTGTTCGACATATTTTAAAAGTTTTTTTTGTTTTTTTTTTTTTGTTTTTTAATTTCGGGTTCGATTGGGATGTCCAAATTGAAACAGATTTCTAAGAGTTTCTCCGAAACTGGTTCCTGAGGACCTGTCTATGGGGTGCTCCTGCTAAATTGTCCCAGGACGTGTCCTTTGGGATGAGTCCAAGACGCGTCCTAAAATGTAAATTTACCCCGTCAATGACAAACCCATGTTAAAGTGACCGGTCCCTTCCATACGTTCTGACCACAACTGGGACTGGTCCATATACACCAGGGACTAGTCCTATACCGGTCCTGTGGTTCAACCATTTCCCGTAGGGAGTGTCTACAAAATCCGTGGTGGATGGTACATAAGATTCAGCCTTTGGGCCGTATAAACTTGTTAATTTTTGTGCATTTTTTATCCAATTGTTCTGAAATTTGAAATGTAAAGATATGTTAGAAAAATAAAAGATATCTTAAATTTCGTTAATGCTATATATACTTGCTAGGTGTTTGATTACCCTTAAATTTCTCATGGGTCATCAAATCAAAATATCAGAATTTCTTAAACATTTTCAACATATTTTCTCTGGATTAAAATTTTTTGTGCTTCAAATTCAATAGCATTTAAATTAAATTCACAATTTAAGCTACTTTAATCTATTAGCATACATTATCGTTGACATAGTCATCACAATTTTCTTTGTGACCTCGTTTCCAAAGCATTCAAATGGAGATAAATGCAAATTATCCAACATGTGGATTAAGGGCCAAATTAATTGAATTAAAATTAGCCATTAGCTTTATACGTTTAATGAATTCAAATTAATTGAAACAGCAACACCTAACCACCAATATCGCCTTCAAACAATTTCCGATGACTTAATTTATTACGGGATGGATGATATTGATTGATTTGACACTCATACTATGGCACTTATACATTCCACACCATTCTATTAATACACAAATACTCATACACTTCGTCACTCATGGCGAGTTTCTTTGTATTGTAGATTTTGTAAAATTTATGCGCATAATTTATTACAAAACACCTTATGGCCGAAGGGCAAATATTTTTGCATATTAATAACTTTCGATTGCTTGAAACATGAAATTGATTTGCATTACACAGCTCAACATCCTGAAAACAAGATGAGATGAGAAAAAGAAAATAACAACGAAATATAAAATGGTTTCTACTTAGGATTATGTAATTCGCAAGCATACATTAAATCAAGACAAATATATGATTACAAAATCACACAAGACAAGAAAGCTTTTAGAAAAAAATGGTTGAATTGTTTTAATTAAAAACAAGTATACAGTAATCCCTCGAATTACGTCGTCTCGGTTTACGTTGTTTCGATTTACGTCGTCAAATTTTTTGTTCCATCAAACTTCGATGTACGTCGCCAATCGATTTACGTCGTCGATTTTTTGCCCACTTTATCAGGAACGCCTTCCGTAAGTAAAATAAGTATCAACGATGATGACATCGAAATATTTTTTTCTGAATTTCTTACCGAAATTAATGAATTACCTTTATTTTCGAAGTTTTTATTATGTACACGCACACACATACATAAATGGACTTAGAAGTAAGTATGAGCAATTTTTAATTCGGTTTACGTCGTTTCGATTAACGTCGTCAAATGCCGGAACCAATTACGACGTAAATCGAGGGATTACTGTATACAGCCGTAAGTTCGGCGTAGAAACTTCTACTGAAGACTGTCATCCACAATCGAATTACTTGGGTGTGGTAACACTTGCCGATGACAAGGTATCTTAAAACTTCCTAATACTGTAATATATACCACGTAGTCCATACGTTGTATATATTAAACTTAAAATGGCCGTTTAAATACGTATATAATTAAGTTTGACAAAATTTTCTATAGAAATAAAATGTTGACAAAATAAAATTTTGACAAGATTTTGTATAGAAGTAAAATTTGGACAAAATTTTCTATAGAAATACGATTTTAACAAAATTTTCTATAGAAATAACATTTTGACAAAATCTTCTATAGAAATAAAATTTTTACAAAATTTTCAAAAGATTTAACATTTTGACAACATTCTCTATAGAATTAAAATTTTGACAATATTTTCTACAGAAATAAAATTTTGCCAAAATTTTCTATAGAAATAAAATTTGACAAAATTTTCTAAAGGAATAAAATTTCGACAAAATTTTCTATAGAAATAAAATTTTGACAAAATTTTCTATAGAAATAAAATTTTGCTAGATTATTTTTGCTCGAGTGGCAAGCATGATTATGAACCGATATGGACCAATGTGTGTGATTGGGGATCGGCTAAATATAGCTATAGACCGATATGGACCAATTTTGGCATGGTTATTAGCGACCATATATTAACACCACGTTGCAAATTTCAACCGGATCGGATGAATTTTGCTCGTCCAAGTGGCTCCAGATTTCAAATCTGGGGATCTTGTTATATGGGGGCTATATATAATTATGAACCGATGTGGACCAATTTTTGCATGGTTGTTAGAGACCATATACTAACACGATGTACCAAATTTCAGCCGGATCGGATGAAATTTGCTTATCTTAGAGCAATCGCAAGCCAAATTTGGGGGTCCGTTTATATAGGGGCTATACGTAAAAGTGGACTGATATCGACCAATTTTTACATGGTTGTTAGAGACCATATACTAACACCATGTACTAAATTTCAGCCGGATCGGATGAACTTTGATTCTCTTAGAGCTATCGCAAGCCAAATTTGGGGGTCCGTTTATATGGGGGCTATACGTAAAAGTAGACCGATATGGACCAATTTTTGCATGGTTCTTAGAGACCATATACTAACACCATGTACCAAATTTCAGCCTGATCGGATGAAATTTGCTTCTTTTAGAGCAATCGCAAGCCAAAATTGGGGGGTCCGTTTATATGGGGGCTATACGTAAAAGTGGACCGATATGGCCCATTTGCAATACCATCCGATTTACATCCGTAACAACTACTTGTTCCAAGTTTCAAGTCAATAGCTTGTTTCGTTCGGAAGTTAGCGTGATTGCAAGAGACGGACGGACGGACGGACATGCTCATAATTTCACCACGACCCAGAATATATATACTTTATGGGGTCTTAGAGCAATATTTCGATGTGTTACAAACGGAATGACAAAGTTATATACCCCATCCTATGGTGGAGGATATAACAAGTATATACGGCCGTAAGTTCGTCCAGGCCGAATCTTATGTACCCTCCACCACGGATTGCGTAGAAACGATAGACTGTCATCCACAATCGAATTATCGATGGCAAGGTATCTTACTTCTTCTTGACATCGTTTTCTAAATTATAAGTTAGTCCAGACGTCGTATATAAAGGGTGGTTAAATTGTAAGGGCCGATGTTGAATGTGAAACACACCTAAACGCCAAGTTTTGTTCCGAATTTTATTTGACATTTCTCTATTTCAGACTTACTCAATTTGAACCACGGCGAGATACACAATCCAACAACGTGTTAAATGGTTCCAAAAAATGGCAACAGTGGATGATCAATTTTCGAAGAAAATCATCTTGAGTGATGAGGTACATTTTCACCTCAGTGGATTCGTCAATAAACAGAATTGCCGCATTTGGGCGAATGAGAATCCAAGAGTGATTGTCGAAAAACCAATGCACCCACAAAGAGTGACTGTTTGGTGCGGTTTATGGGCTGGCGGCATCATCGGGCCGTATTTTTTCCGAAATGAGGCCGGTCAGGCAGTTACTGTGAATGGTGTTCGCTATCGTGAGATGATAACGAACTTTTTATGGCCCGAATTGGAAGATATGGATGTGGACGATATGTGGTTTCAGCAGGACGGTGTCACTTGCCACACAGCTAACGAAACAATGGCTCTTTTGCGCAACAAATTCAATGGCCGTGTTACCTCAAGTAATGGCGATGTCAATTGGCCGCCAAGACCATGTGGTTTGACACCGTTGGACTTTTTTCTTTGAGGTTATTTGAAAGAAAAGGTGTACGTCGATAAGCCAGCAACAACTCAAGAGCTAAAGGATGAGATAATTCGGCACATTAACGGCATAGAACCTCCATTATGACTCAGCGTCATCGAAAATTTGGACCATCGGATGGAGTTGTGCCACCGAGGTCGTGGCGTCCATTTGGCCGATATTTTGTTCTATACATAATTGAATAATACCAATATATCATTATAAAATAAAATTACAAGAATTTCCTAAATAGTTTGCGTTATATTCAAAATCTACATCGGCCCTTGAAATTTAACCACAAAAAATGGTCTCCATTATAAATTTTTGTGTCTGGAAATGCAAACCTTTATATAGCTCCCAGCAGATTTGAAGTACTTGAGATGGTAACACAAATTTTGGTCTACATAGTGGTGAAGGGTATAATGTAGTCGACTTACTTGTTTTAATTTACCTCCTTCAGCTGCCTGCCTAAATTCAAAACTAAAAACATTCTTAAAATAAATTTCTAACGATATTCTATCCTAATCCCTTTAAATATCAATTAAGAAAATTACTACATTTATATTTTATGTCTACAACTAGATTAATGTTTTTAGAATTTCGTGTTTCTTTTAAGAATATGTGACACAGGTGTTCCAAGTTATATGCCTTCCCTTTTGATTGAGGCAATCAATATTTTCTTACATTACCGTTTGATTGAAAAAAAAAAAGAAAAAATCTATTGTATTTGATGTTAGTCCTAGTTTTGATGTTAAAAATGGAAAATGTTGAGATTTTTCTGATTTCTTTTTTCCTTAGAGTTTTTTTTCACATTTTTCTTCTAAAGTACTTTTTGATGTAGCATTGGTGTTGACTTGCTTCCATTCCAAATAGAACTCTTTAAGTATCGAAAGATGTTGGTGCAGTGGTTGAGTTAAACAAGGATTTCATATGTTACTTAAAGTGAAAAAGATGTATTATTTGTAGGGCATACAAAAACAAAAAATTGCCATTGTTAGTATTCAATAATAAAAGAGATTTATGATGTAACTATCAAAGGTTATAGAAAGTTTTGTTGACCTCTTTTTAGAGAATTCACCAGTATTATGGTACAGATGAAGAGTATGTGTGCATGTGTATGTAACTCCCAAAAGGATCAGTCGCATACTCGTAGCTTAGTATAATATTTGTCACCGTGGTGTAATGGCTAGTATGCCCGCCTTGCATACAAAGAATCGTGGGTTCAATCCCTGCTTCGACCGAACACCAAAACCATTTTCGCCGTTGGATTATACACTCTCAGTAATGTTGGTGAGTTTAGTCAATTATGGATTTAGTGAATTATTCGAACCCAGCAAAAAAAGCGTCGCCAAAAATGTAATGAAAATGTTCTTTTTGGATCCGGAAGTGGTGCAAAATTGACGCAGAAGCGATGAATTTAACATGGGTTTGTCATAGGACGGAAGTTCTCCATTTCAACAGCAGTTGCAGTGAATTTGCATCACTTCTTTAGGTGTGATCCGAATTCAATGTGTTGGATGTAAATTAAACATTCTGTGACATTTTGTCAAATAAATAATTCTTATAATTTTTAATGGATTCTAACGCTTGTCTGAAACCTTTGACCTCAGATATTTTCAAATATTCACAATTTTTTTAGATTGGATTTAGAATTTTTTTCAACAAAATTTAAATGATTTGTACCATTTTATGAATTCTTACTCTGTTTTTAGCCTATTTGAAACAAAAAAGCTGAGATCAAAAACAACAATAACGACTGAAGAGAAGCCAACAATAACAAACAAATCGAATGAAGATAGAGGAAGCACGCTCAAAAACAAACCCAGCCAACTACATAAAAATCGATGATTTGAGTTTGGCAAAGGAAAAGAGATATGCTTGCAAATTTGTTTAGGCAGTAGCCGACTATCAAACCTTTTTTCGGAAGGTTCAGGTGCAGTTCACTTTGGGTTGAGTGAATTATCCGAATTTATTCTGATAATTGGTTGATAGTTTCGCTGCAAGTAGAGGATGCTGATGAGGAATGTGGTAATTCCGAAACAGCTGTACATCCAACCATCTTGCAGTCTATAGGGCTTTGCCCAAATAAATTTGACATGCATGGCTTTAAGCTGAGATCAAAAACAACAATAACGATTGAAGAGAAGCCAACAATAACAAACAAAACGAATCAAAAAAGTCAAAATTACCCATTAAAAGTATGAAAAAAGAATGTTATAAAAAATTGACTGAAAGAACTTCCTGGGTACTTAAAATAAAGAACACCATTGGGAGTGCATCCTCTGGAAGTGCTTTTAAAGTTGTGCCTTTGGAAGAACTTATTCTGATAATGCTGATAGAAATATGATAATTCCAAAACGGCCGTCTATCCAAACCATCTTGCAGTCTAGATGGCTATGCCTAAATAAATTTGGCAAACATATTTTTCCTCTGTTGGTTAAGCTACTCTGGGGCCTGTCGTTAAAGTAAAGAACATGTTTAGGAGGACATTTTGTGAAGTGCTTTTAAAGTTTTGGGTAGTATTTTTTTTACAGGGGGTATATATAACAGTCAAAGAAGTTTTTTCTTTATGGCTAAATAATTTTCATATTTCTTCCTACAGTTTTTTATACCCTCCACCATAGGATGGGGGTATATTAACTTTGTCATTCCGTTTGTAACACATCGAAATATTGCTCTAAGACCCCATAAAGTATATATATTCTGGGTCGTGGTGAAATTCTGAGTCGATCTACGCATGTCCGTCCGTCCGTCCGTCTGTCCGTCTGTCCGTCTGTCCGTCTGTCCGGCTGTCCGTCCGTCTGTGGAAATCACGCTAACTTCCGAACGAAACTAGCTATCGACTTGAAACTTGGCACAAGTAGTTGTTATTGATGTAGGTCGGATGGTATTGAAAATGGGCCATATCGGCCCACGTTTACGTATAGCCCCCATATAAACCGATCCCCAAATTTGGCTTGCGGAGCCTTCCGGAGCAGCAAAATTCATCCGATCCGGTTGAAATTTGGTACGTGGTCTAAGTATACTGTCTCTAACAACCATGCAAAAATTGGTCCATATCGGTCCATAATTATATATAGCCCCCATATAAACCGATCCCCAGATTTGACCTCCGGAGCCTCTTGGAGGGGCAAAATTCATCCGATCCGGTTGAAATTTGGTACCTGATGTTAGTATACGGTCTCTAACAACCATGCAAAAATTGGTCCATATCGGTCCATAAATATATATAGCTCCCATATAAACCGATCCCCAGATTTGACCTCCGGAGCCTCTTGGAGGAGCAAACTTCATCCTACCCGATTGAAACTTCGTACGTGGTGTTAGTATATAGTCTCTAACAACCATGCAAAAACTGGTCCATATCGGTCCATAATTATATATAGCTCCCATATAAACCGATCCCCAGATTTGACCTCCGGAGCCTCTTGGAGGGGCAAAATTCATCCGATCCGTTTGAAATTGGGTACCTGATGTTAGTATACGGTCTCTAACAAGCATGCAAAAATTGGTCCATATCGGTCCATAATTATATATAGCTCCCATATAAACCGATCCCCAGATTTGAACTCTGGAGCCTCTTGGATGAGCAAAATTCATCCGATCCAATTGAAATTTAGTACGTGGTGTTAGTATATGGTCTCTAACAACCATGCAAAAATTGGTCCATATCGGTCCATAATTATATATAGCTCCCATATAAACCGATCCCCAGATTTGACCTTCGGAGCCTCTTGGAGGGGCAAAATTTATCCGATCCGTTTGAAATTGGGTACCTGATGTTAGTATACGGTCTCTAACAAGCATGCAAAAATTGGTCCATATCGGTCCATAATTATATATAGCTCCCATATAAACCGATCCCCAGATTTGACCTCCGGAGCCTCTTGGAGGAGCAAAAGTCATCCGATGCGGTTGAAATTTGGTACATTTCGTTAGTATATGGCCTCTAACAGCCATGTAAAAATTGTCAAATTTTATTACTATAGAAAGTTTTGTCAAAATTTCGTTTCTATAGAAAGTTTTGTAAAAAGTATATTTCTATAGCAATGTTTGCCAACATTTTATTTCCATACAAAATTTTATTTCTATAGAAAATTTTGTAAAAAATTTATTTCTGTAGAAAATTTTGTCAACATTTTATTTCTATAGAACATTTTGTCAACATTTTATTTCTATAGAAAATTTTGTCAACATTTTATTTCTATAGAAAATTTTGTCAAAATTTTATTGCTATAGAAAATTTTGTCAACATTTTACTTCCATAGAAAATTTTGTCAAGTTTTTATTTCTATAGAAAATTTTGTCAAAATTTTATTTCTATAGAAAATTTTTCAAACTGAATTATATACGTATTTAATCGGCCTTTTTTTTTGTTTAATATATACCCCTTATGGACTAACTTACAATTTAGAAGACAGTGTTAAAAAGTTTTACTATACCTTGCCATCGGCAAGTGTTATCGCAACCCAAGTAATTCGATTGTGGATGACAGCCTTTAGTAGAAGTTCCTACGCAATCCATGGTGGAGGGTACATAAGATTCGGCCTGGCCGAACTTACGGCCGTATATACTTGTTTTTTATTTACTTACTACAACCAAACAAAAGTCTTGTGGAGAAATGTAAACATGTCTAAAAATTTTCACTCTGACATATTTATATTTAAATTATGCCTTAACTTTCTAAGTACTAGAATATCACATCTCTTTAATAATTCAAAACACTTCAAAAGTAATTTGATTTTAATGGAATAACAACAAAAATCCTATATATTCCACTACAAAACAATATATGCATGTACATACATATGTGTGTCACACATCTTGATGCTTCGATTTCCGGTATAGTCTTTAATGTCTACACCCACACTAAGACACATTTCGTTTGGTTCTTTTAAAATGAATTCTTTCTAATTTAAGATTGTTGTTTCCATTCCTTCCGGAGAAATCTCATTTTAGCTAATCGAGATTTCTTGCAGGTGAGTGTTTGTGTGAGATTCATTTACCACAGCATTTCCTCAATATATTTTATATTTGGTTTTTGAACAATTTTATCGCCTTAACTTAAGCTTACCCCGAAACCAACTAACTCCTTATTTTTTTTTTCGACACAAAACCGGAAATCAAATGTATGTTTGGTTCGTTTAATGTTTACTTTCTTGTTTACCTACAAAACATCTATGGCAATCTGTCTGTCTGTTGCTATAGAAGAGTGAAAAAAAACACTCCTCTGCAAGAGTATACAGCTTTAGGTTAGGGACATTAAACTCGCTCGAACTGATTTAAATTTCCAATCGAGAGTATAATTAAAATTAAAACAAGTATATACGGCCGTAAGTTCGGCCAGGCCAAAGCTTATGTACCCTCCACCATGGATTGCGTAGAAACTTATACTGAAGATTGTCATCCACAATCGAATTACATGGGTTGCGGTAACACTTGCCGATGGCAAGGTATCTTAAACTAACACCATCTTCTAAATTACAAGGTAATCCATACGTAATATATATTGAACTAAACAAAGCCGATTAAATACGTATATAATTAAGTTTAAAGTTTCTATAGAAATAAAATTTTGACAAAATAAACTTTTGACAAAATTTTCTATAGAAATAAAATTTTGACAAAATTTTCTATAGGAATAAAAATTTGACAAAATTTTCTATAGAAATAAAATTTTGACAAAATTTTCTATAGAAATACAATTTTGAGAAAATTTTCTATAGAAATAAAATTTTTACAAAATTTTCTATAGAAATAAAATTTTTACAAAATTTTCTATAGAAATAAAATTTTGACAAAATTTTCTATAGAAATAACATTTTGACAATGTTTTCCATAAAAATAAAATTTTGGTAGATTTTTTTTTTGGCTCGAGTGGCAACCATGAATATGAATCGATATGGACCAATTTTTGTGTGATTGGGTATCGGCTATATATAACTATAGACAGATATGGACCAATTTTGGCATGGATATTAGCGGCCTTATACTAACACCATGTTGCAAATTTCAACCGGATCGGATGAATTTTGCTCCTCCAAGAGGGAATCTGGGGAACGGTTTATATGGGTGCTATATATAATTATGGACCGATATGGACCAATGGTGATTAGAGAACGTATACCAACACCATGTACCAAATTTCAGCCAGATCGGATGAAATTTGCTTCTCATAGAGGCTCCGCAAGCCAAATCGGGGGATCGGTTTATATGGGGGCTATATATAATTATGGACCGATGTGAACCAATTTTTGCATGGTCATTAGAGAACATATACCAATGCCATGTCCCAAATTTCAGCCGGATCGGATGAAATTTGCTTCTCTTAGAGGCTCCGCAAGCCAAATCGGGGGGTTTATATGGGGGCTATATATATTTATAGACCGATGTGGACCAATTTTTGCATGGTTGTTAGAGACCATATACTAACACCATGTACCAAATTTCAGCCGGATCGGATGAAATTTGGTTCTCTTAGAGGTTCCGCAAGCCAAATCGGGGGATCGGTTTATATGGGGGCTATATGTAATTATGGACCGATATGGACCAATTTTTGCATGGTTGTTAGACACAAATTTTACACAAGGAGTGTAATTAGTTGTGCTGTAAAGTGTGCCGAATTTGTTTGAAATCGGTTCAGATTTAGATATAGCTCCCATATATATCTTTCACCCGATATACACCTATATGGCCCCAGAAGCCAGTATTTTATCCTGATATGCTTTGAATTTTGTACAGAGAGCAGAATTAACGTTCTCGATATGACTGCCAACTTTGGTTGAATATGTAGCTCCCATGTATATCTTTCGTCCGATTTACAGTCATATAACCCCAGAAGTCACATTTGTAATCCGATTTAGGTGAACGTTTGTATATGGAGTAGAATTAACATTGTATATGTGCGTACCAAATTTAGCTGAAATCGGTTCAGATTTAGATGCAGCTCTAATATATATGATTTTCTGATTTCGACAAAATTTGCCAAAACACCCACATTTTTCTTGTAAAAACTCACTACTAAGTCGACAATTTTTAAAAATTACTCCAATTTTCTTATACTTCTAATAAATATCTATCGACCGATAAATCATTAATACACTTTTGCAAAGTTTCCTAAAAATTGCTTCAGATTTAAATGTTTACCATATATATAACCTTCACCACTACTGTGGTACAGGGTATAATAAGTTTGTGCATTTGTATGTAACGCTAAGAAGGACCGGTCTAAGACCCATCTTTTAGCGATTTCCGTCTGACTGTCTGTCCGTCTGTCTGTTCATGTATTTTTGTGTGTAAAGTACAGCTCGCAGCTTATGTCCGATCGTCCTCGAATTTGGCATATTGCCCTTTTTTCGGCTCAAAGACGATCACTATTGATTTTGGAAAAAAATCGGTTCAGATTTAGATATAGCTGCCATATATATTTACCACCGATCTGGTCATAATAGGCGTATTTATCAACAGATCTTCTTCAAATTACGTACATCCGAATATTTTGTGTCTGGAAAAGTTGCAAAATATCAGCCAAATCGGTTAAGATTTAGGTATAGCTCCCATATATATCTTTCGCCCGATATGAATTTATATGGTCCCAGATGTCAAAATTTCACTCCCATTTATTTGATGTTTTTCACAGGGAGTAGAATTAACATTATAAATATGCGCACCGAATTTGGTTGAAATCGGTTCATATTTAGATATAGCTCTCATATATAGCTTTCGCCCGATTTAAACTCCTATGGCCCCACAGGCCAAAGATTTACTCCTAGTTACGTAAAATTTTGCACAGGGAGTAGTATTAACATTATAAATATGCGTACCGCTTTTGGTTGAAATCGGTTCAGCTATATTTAGAAGCTCCCATATATAGCTTTCCTCCGATTTACTCTCCTATGGCTACAGAAGCCAAAGTTTTACCCCGAGTTACGTAAAATTTTGCACAGGGAGCAGAATTAAAATTTTAAATATGCATACTGAGTTTAAGCATTTGGTTGAAATCTGTTTAGATTTAAATATGGCTCCCATATATAGCTTTCCTCCGATTTACTCTCCTATGGCTACAGAGGCCAAAGTTTTACCCCGAGTTACGTAAAATTTTGCACAGGGAGCAGAACTAAAATTGTATATATGCATACTGAGTTTGGTTGAAATTGGTTCAGATTTAGACATAGCTTCCATATATATCTCTCGTCCGATTTATAGTCATATGGCCACCGTATGTCAAAATTTCACTCCGATTTACTTAAAATTGTGCACATGGAATGGAATTAACAGTTTTACTATGCATGCCAAATTTAGTTGAAATCGGTTCAGATTTAAATATAGCTGCCATATATTTTTCGTCCGATACGTACTTATATGGCACAAGAGGTAAAATTGTACTTCGATTTACTTGAAGTTTCGCGCAAATTTGGTCAAAATCGGTTCAGATTTAGATATAACTCCTTTGTATATCTTCCGCCCGACTTACATTCATATGACTAAGGTGGCCAAAGTTTCATTTCGAAAATTTTGATGGTTTGAACTGAGAGTGCAATGAAAATTGTATCAAATGTGTGTCAAATTTTATCAAAATCGGTTCAGAATTAGACAAAGCCCCCTATATAAATATGTTCTTCCGATTTTAACAAATATGACCAAAATTCGAACATTTTCCTTGTAAAATCGTCACTGCCAAGTCGAAAACACCAAAAATGATTCAAATTTACCTATACTCTTATTCGTATTTATCAAACGATAAATCAGAAATTCAGGCTTGAGATATGTTATGCAATTTAAATATTTCCAATATTTTTTTACTAACATTGTGGCCCGTCCCGGTTATTAACAAATTAAAATTTTTAGTCTAAAGATTTTGTAAAAGTTTTAAAAAATATCCAAAAATATATGGGAATATAAATCTTTATATAGTTCCCAACAATTTTGATGGTGTTAAGATGGTATCAAAAATTTTGGTATACATAGTGGTGAAGATTATAATATAGTTGGCCCCGCCCGACTTTAGGCATTCCTTACTTGTTTTTTTAATAACATTTTGTTCCACTCCAGAACATTAGCCGACTTAAATTTAAAGTCTATAAATTTTGTAGAACTCGAACAAATTTTGTCCAGATCGGGTCAGATTTAAATATATGTATATGGGTACATAACCCTTTATATATAGCACTCAACATATATTCGGCCCGCTCGACTTTAGACTTTCCTTACTTGTTTAATAATGGAATCAGTATTAGTGGTATACTAAATCTATAGTTGCAAAATCAACTATAACTTCTAGTATCAGACATTTCTGTTCAGATTTTGATAAAACTCCCATAAAATATATCCTTAATATGGAAATGCAGTTTATTTCTCAAACATATACCAATGATACTCCATAAAAGCTTATGTTTACTAATTCAGTAGGGGTGGTTTAGGGTATGATATAGTTGGCCCCGCCCGACTTTCTACTTTACTTACTTGTTATATCCTAAACCACATAGTGGTCAGGGTATAATAAGTTTGATCGGCCAAAAAATGTGTCTACCAGAAATATTGATTTTAGACCCCATAAAATATATACCGATCGACTCAGAATCACCTCCTGAGTCGATCTAGCGCTTGGTGTCCGTCCGTCCGTCTGTCCATGTATTTGTTGTTCACAGGATTTCGGTCGCAATTATTAACCGATTTTGATGAAATTTGGTACAGGGAGTTTTTTGGGCACAAGGACGAACGCTATTGAATTTGGAAGAAATCGGATCAAATTTAGATATAGCTCCCATATATATGTATCGCCCGATTTCGACAAATGGGGTCACGTTGCGCGTTTTGCAAACGGATCGTCACCAAATTTACCAAAAGGTAATCTTTTCTAACGCCCTTCAAGTCTGCAAAATTTTATCGAAATCGGTTCAGATTTTGATATAGCTCTCATATATATGTATCGCCCGATTTTCCCAAATTTGGCCACAAAACCTTTATTTATCAACCGATCTTACTCAAAGTTGGCTAAATAAAATCTTCTATAGCAATAACTATATGTGCAAAAAACTATCGAAATCGGTTCAGATTTAGCTATAGCTCCCATATATATGCACCGCCCGATTTTTCTAAATTTGGCCATAAAACCCTTATTTATCAACCGATCTTACCCAAATTTGGCTAAATGTAGTCTTCTATAGCACTAACTATATGTGCAAAAAATCGTCGAATTCGGTTCAGATTTAGATGTAGCTCCCATATATATGTATACCCCGATTTTCCCAAATTTGGCCATAGAACCCTTATTTATTAACCGATCTTACTAAAAGTTGGCTAGATCCAGTCCTCTATAGTCCTAACTATATGTGCAAAATTTCATCGACATCGGTTCAAATTTAGATATAGCTCCCATATATGTATCACCCGATTTTGAAAAATTCGCCCTTATAACCTTATGTTTGACCATACGGGCCTCTTTTCGTAACTGATCTTACTCAAATCTTGCACAAGGTAACCTTTTGTGGTATTAATCAAACCCGCAAAATATTATGCAAATTGGTTCAGATTTAGCTATAGCTTCCATATATATGCATCGCTCGATTTTCCCAAATTTGGCCATAGTAATCTTATTTATTAACCAATGTTACTCAAATTTCAAATTTTCATGTACTAGCCGATCGTACTTATACGTACTTGGAGCTCTTACATAAGAATATTGCTCGATTTTTTCAAATTTGTATTTATTACCCACACTAATTTAACGATTTTCTCTTTTTTAATAATGGGATCAATATTAGTGGCATATCAGCTCCGTAGGCGCAATATCAACACAGCCAGTGTTGCTAGAAGTAGGGGAAATTCCCTATATGTAGGGCTTTTCTAATATTTAGCGTCTTGTAGGGACGTAGGGCCACAATGTAGGACATTTTCACTCAACACAATTTGTAATAATTTTTACATTTTGGTGGCTCTAGAGGAGGAAATTAGAAGCCGGCAAGGCTTGATCTTTAACAATGTGTGGTAAACTTTGTCCCTTTTAAAATTTTGTCAACATTTTATTTCTATAGAACATTTTGTCAAAATTGTAGTTCTATAGAAATTATTTTCAAAATATTATTTCTATAAAAAATTTTCTCAAAATTTTATTTCTGTGGAATTTTTTCTCAAAATTTTATTTCTATAGAATTTATTGTCAAAATTTTATTTCTATAGAAAAATGAATTACAAAAATTTGTTTATAGAAACTTTTTCCAAAATTTTATTTTTATAGAGATTTAACAAACAAGATTACTAATTTGGGTAAAATTCTACCAACTGTGGCAACCGTGGTGGTAATACAAATTTATATTCTAAGTTATATATGTTGCATATTCATGTTTTAAGATAATAAAGTACTTAGAACCATTTTTGTTTTGTAAATTTTTTTAAATTTAACGAAAAATATAGTAGGGAAAATTGTTTGGGAATGTATAGGAAAGTAGGGAACTTTTTTTTGTCCTTGTAGGGTAAGCCGAACATTTTCCCTGGCAACATTGACTATGAGCTATAGTCAGATTGACACAAAGCACCCATAGACATGTACCCCTTAATTTTCTTAAATATGCAACTTCGGTTTATCTCCCAGACCTATATGTTACCCCACAAATGCTTATGATTACTAATTCTGTAATGGTGGTTTAGGGTATGATATAGTCGGCCCCGCCCGACTTTCTACTTTACTTACTTGTTTTATTAATTAAAACAATTTTGGGATTTTTATAACCTCCACCATGGGATGGGGGGTATATTAGCTTTGTCATTCCGTTTGTAACACATCGAAATATTGCTCTAAGATCCCATAAAGTATATATATTCTGGATCGTGGTGAAATTCTGAGTCGATCTAAGCATGTCCGTCCGTCCGTCTAAGATAAGCATATTTCATCCGATCCGGCTGAAATTTGGTACATGATGTTAGTTAGTATATGGTATCTAACAAGCAAACAGCAGAAATTGGTCCATATCGGCCTATAAATATATATATAGCCCCCATATAAACCGATCCTCAGATTTGACTTGCGGATCCTCTAAGAAAAGCAAATTTCATCCGATCATTCTGAAATTTGGTACATGGTGTTTGTATATGGTCTCTAACAACCATGTAAAAATTGGTCCTCTAAGAAAAGCAAATTTCATCCGATCCGGCTGAAATTTGGTACGTGTTGTTGGTATATGGTCTCTAACAACCATGCAAAAATTGATCCGTATCGGTCCATAATTATATATAGCCCCCATATAAACCGATCCCCAGACTTGACCTCCGGAGCCTCTTGAAGAAGCCAAATTTTTCCAATCCGGTTGAAATTTGGTATATTGCGCTAGTATGTGACCGATAACAATCATAAGTCCCCGGTCTGACACATAGATGGCATCGCTAGTATTAAATTCATATTATTTTTATATAGTACCAACCTTCAAATGATTCGTGTCAAAATTTGACGTCTGTAAGTCATATAGTTTGTTAGATAGAGCGTCATTTGTGAAGCAACTTTTGTTATTGTGAAAAAAAAATGAAAAAAAAGGAATTTCGTGTTTTGATAAAATACTGTTTTCTGAAGGGAAAAAATGCGGTGGAAGCAAAAACATGGCTTGATAATGAGTTTCCGGACTCTGCCCCAGGGAAATCAACAATAATTTATTGGTATGCAAAATTCAAGCGTGGTGAAATGAGCACGGAGGAGGTTGAACGCAGTGGACGCCCGAAAGAGGTGGTTACCGACGAAAATATCAAAAAAATTCACAAAATGATTTTGAATGACCGTAAAATGAAGTTGATCGAGATAGCAGAGGCCTTAAAAATATCAAAGGAACGTGTTGGTCATATCATTCATCAATATTTGGATATGCGGAAGCGCTGTGCAAAATGGGTGCCGCGCGAGCTCACATTTGACCAAAAAGAACAACGTGTTGATGATTCTGAGCGGTGTTTGCAGCTCTTAACTCGCAATACACCCGAGTTTTTCCGTCGAAATGTGACAATGGATGAAACATGGCTCTATCACTACACTCCTGAGTCCAATCGACAGTCGGCTGAGTGGACAGCGACCGGTGAACCGTCTCCGGAGCGTGAAAAGACTCAAAAGTCCGCTGGCAAAGTAATGGCCTCTGTTTTTTGGAATGAGCATGGAATAATTTTTATCGATTATCTTGAGAAGGGAAAAACCATCAACAGTGACTATTATATGGCGTTATTGGAGCGTTTGAAGGTCGAAATCGCGGCAAAACGGCCCCATATGAACATGAAAAAAGTTATGTTCCACCAAGACAACGCACCGTGCCACAAGCCATTGAGAACGATGGCAAAAATTCATGAATTGGGCTTCGAATTTCTTCCCCAACCACCGTATTTTCCAGATCCGGCCCACAGCGACTTTTTCTTGTTCTCAGACCTCAAAAGGATGCTCCCAGGGAAAAAATTTGGCTGCAATGAAGAGGTGATCGCCGAAACTGAGGCTTATTTTGAGGCAAAACAAAAAGAGTACTACCAAAATGGTATCAAAAATTTGGAAGGTCGTTATAATCGTTGTATCGCTCTTGAAGGGAACTATGTTGAATAATAAAAACGAATTTTGACAAAAAAAAATGTGTTTTTCTTTGTTAGACCGGAGACTTATCAGCCAACCTGTTATAGCCCCCAGATAAACCGATCCCCAATCACAAAAAAGTCACGATTGACACTCGAGCCAAAAATAATCGACCAAATATTTATTGCCATAGAAAATGTTGTCAAAATTTTATATTTTTATAGAAAATTTTGTCAGAATTTTATTTCTAAAGAAAATTTTGTCAAAATCTTATTTCTATAGAAAATGTATGAAGCACCTTTTAGTTGGAGAGGAATATTTTGCAAAATCTTCCAAAACATCAAGAATTCTACCAGTAAACAGTACAAAATCTTCCATTTTTGGTAGACTCGTGTTCGTGTATGTAGCCCCCATATAAAGCGACCCTCATATTTCAATTCTGGCTCTATAATTACCGCACAAAAGTTCATATCGGTTCGCAATTATTTCTTCCCTATATATACCGGCCAATAACTGAATATATACATATTTAATCGATCTTTCTTTTGTCTACTATATATCCCGCATGGAATAACTTACAATTTAGTAGATGATGTTAAGAAGTTTTAAGATGCCTTGCCATCGGCCACAACCCAATTAATTCAATTGTGGATGACCGTCTTTAGTAGAATTGTCTACGCAATCCATGGTGGAGGGTACATAAGATTCGGTCTGGCCGAACTTACTGCCGTATATAAAGGGTGATTTGTTAAGAGCTTGATAACTTTTTTAAAAAAAAAACGCATAAAATTTGCAAAATCTCATCGGTTCTTTATTTGAAACGTTAGATTGGTCCATGACATTTACTTTTTGAAGATAATTTCATTTAAATGTTGACCGCGGCTGCGTCTTAGGTGGTCCATTCGGAAAGTCCAATTTTGGGCAACTTTTTCGAGCATTTCGGCCGGAATAGCCCGAATTTCTTCGGAAATGTTGTCTTCCAAAGCTGGAATAGTTGCTGGCTTATTTCTGTAGACTTTAGACTTGACGTAGCCCCACAAAAAATAGTCTAAAGGCGTCAAATCGCATGATCTTGGTGGCCAACTTACCGGTCCATTTCTTGAGATGAATTGTTCTCCGAAGTTTTCCCTCAAAATGGCCATAGAATCGCGAGCTGTGTGGCATGTAGCGCCATCTTGTTGAAACCAAATGTCAACCAAGTTCAGTTCTTCCATTTTTGGCAACAAAAAGTTTGTTAGCATCGAACGATAGCGATCGCCATTCACCGTAACGTTGCGTCCAACAGCATCTTTGAAAAAATACGGTCCAATGATTCCACCAGCGTACAAACCACACCAAACAGTGCATTTTTCGGGATGCATGGGCAGTTCTTGAACGGCTTCTGGTTGCTCTTCACTCCAAATGCGGCAATTTTGCTTATTTACGTAGCCATTCAACCAGAAATGAGCCTCATCGCTGAACAAAATTTGTCGATAAAAAAGCGGATTTTCTGCCAACTTTTCTAGGGCCCATTCACTGAAAATTCGACGTTGTGGCTCGTTAGTAAGTCTATTCATGATGAAATGTCAAAGCATACTGAGCATCTTTCTCTTTGACACCATGTCTGAAATCCCACGTGATCTGTCAAATACTAATGCATGAAAATCCTAACCTCAAAAGAATCACCCTTTACTTGTTAAATATGAAATCTATATCCTAAGTTTAGTATTTATTTTTTAAATAAGCTTAGATTTAAGGCTGAATTACTTTCTGAACATTTTCTTTGTTTTAAAGTAGCTGCATCCATTGCCCGGTATTAATACCAAAATCTCAAGACTATTAATCTTTTAGAATATTAAGTCAACGACCATTGGCTGTTATTTCCTATATAATTTATGTCAGATTGTTACTGGTTGTAAGTTTGTTTACAATTCTTGTTTGTTTTTTTTTTTCTCTTCTTCTTTTTGACAAAACAATATATTGCCTTAATATCCTGAATACAATTGAATCCTTGTTGTCCTCAACTCGATGGTAAATTTTGAGATTTTGATGTTGTGTCTATTTGTATCTGTTGCTGTTCTTCCTCCGCAGTTGACGGTGATGTTTTGCTTTGCCATCCCACATAGATGCTGACACACTAAGGCATTGATACAAAAACACACGACAACATTTTCATTCGCAAACAGTCAGTTGTGTTTTGTGTTGCCAATAAATGTTGCAAGATCTCAAGAAACGAGAGATTCACCAATGTTAGACATTAGTTTGGGTGGTAGATGCCAAAGCAAAAACAAAACCGGAAGTTTACTTAAGATATGTGGTAAAGAGAGAGAAAGAGTGTAGGTGTGCGTGTGTGTGCTTTGTAGGTGACAAGGAAGGAGTAATACAAAGTGACACAAACTGTAAGCTTAGATGACTGTTTTAGTGGCAGTAAATGGGGAAGAGTATGAGGGAGAGAGTATATCGTACATACATACTCATCATTTAAGATGTATAAGTTGAATATACAAACACAACCACACACACATCTGTTATGAAATAAACATTGAACGCAATTTTTATATTCATTACACACACGCACACATAGTCATACAACGACTCATGTCATCCACACAAAAGGACTCTTACTCACACATTATAAATATTTGCCTCAAGTTGTTTACCTATGCTACTAAGCAAACAAATGTCAATGTGATTGGGTGTGTGGGTATGGGCATCACGAATTATGGGACATGTGAGCTTTCGAAAGGTGTTTCCCATGAAGTTTCGTTAAAATAATGGTCCTTCAGTAGCAAAACAAGTAAACATTCAAGTATGAACATGACTATGTCATTCAATATATTTTTGAGGAGGGCGTGTGTGTACGTGTGCGTTTGTATGTGTTATATGAATTTAGATGGTCACATTCGTAAACAATATCAAATCTGCGAAAACAAACAAAGTAATAACAACAATAATTTGAGGTTACCATTGTACAAATATTTGTGCTTCAATGGACGATGAATTGCATGCCTTCAATAAAAGCAATAGTGTGTGCTTGTGTTTATAATGTGTT
Organism: Haematobia irritans; assembly: GCF_050003625.1. NCBI lineage: Eukaryota > Metazoa > Arthropoda > Insecta > Diptera > Muscidae > Haematobia > Haematobia irritans. Next base: position 196,984,282 of record NC_134398.1, read on the forward strand.
TATTTTATAAGTAATTTTGTCTCATCCCTGTCCTAAAGTCAATGACATCTTTGAGGCGAAGATGAAAACAATTCTCATGAATTAGTATTGTACAAGGCCTGCAGCTACAGTTTTTCCTATACGAGTTTGTACGTATATTTATGAATTTTAAAATAAACAATTTGGGGAAAAATATTCAGTTTATTCTTTAGAAATCTTATGAATAATTAATTTTATAAAAAGGCAAAATTTACTCAAAGAAAAATAGATTGTGGAAGTGAGGAGTTTCATTCTGTATAGGGAGTTTGTAAAACAAAATATTTTGATGAATAGTTTTGATGAAAAAAAATAGGGTTTTCTTTTATATTTCGGTAATAGAGAAAAAATATTAATTATCAAAAATCACTTATTCATATTATTCACTAAAATTACGTTCCAAAATTTATCGAAAATCACTTTATTCACTAAAATTACGTTCCAAAATCGTGAACGAACGGTAAAAAATGAAATGGAAACATTTACGAAAAATCAAAATGGAATGTTCTCGATTTCATGAATTGCTTTCGTTTTTTTTTTTTGCCATGAAATGTCTTAAAATATTCGTTAGACATTTTTATGGAAACTCCGTACGTGGTAAAATGTGCTAAGGTGGCTCTTAACGCGTATGGAGCAGACAATCCAGGTTCGAGTCACGGTACGGTTTTTTTTTTAATTTTATTTTATAAATTCGTAACCATAACAATGTCCTCACAAAGGAGTTCTTTATTTTAACTACACAGAAGTTCATTTGAGTCAATTTTTTATAACTAGCTATTTTATATTTTTATACCCACCACCATAGAATGGTGACGGGGTATAATAAGTTTGTCATTCCGTTTGTAACACATCGAAATATCGATTTCCGACTATATAAAGTATATATATTCTTGATCAGGGAGAAATTCTAAGACGATATGACGATGTCGGTCTGTCTGTCTGTCTGTCTGTCTGTCTGGCTGGCTGTCTGTCTGTCTGTTGTAATCACGCAACAGTCTTCAATAATGAAGCAATTGTGCTGAAAGTCTGCAGGCAGGTCAAGTTCGAAGATGGGCTACATCAGTCCAGGTTTTAATATAGTCCCCATATAAACCGACCTCCCGATTTGGGGTCTTAGGCTTATAGAAATCGTAGTTTTTTTTTTTATCCAATTTGCCTGAAATTGGAAATCTAGAGGTATTTTAGCACCATAAAGAGGTGTGCCAAAAATGGTGAGCATCGGTTGATGTTTAGGTATAGCACCCATATGGAACGATTTCCCGATTTTGCTCATTGGTCGTCTAGAAAGTGTATTTTCTGTCCAATTTGCCTGAAATTTAAAATCTAAAGGTATTTTATGACCATAAAGAAGTGTGCCAAAAATGGTGAGTATCGGTCCATGTTTTGGTATAGCCCCCATATAGACCGATCTCCCGATTTTACATCTTGGGTTTATAGAATCCGTAGTTTATATACAATTTGCCTGAAATTGGAAATTTATAGGTATTTTAGGACCACAAAGAGGTGTGCCACAAATGGTGAGTATCGGTCCATGTTTTGGTATAGCCCCCATATAGACCGATATGCCGATTTTATTTCTTGGGCTTCTAGAATCCGAAGTTTTTATAAAATTTGCTTGAAATTGGAAATCTAGAGGTATTTTCGGGCCATAAAGAGGTGTGCCGAAAACGGTGAGTATCGGTCCATATTTCAGTATAGCCCCCATAAAAACGATCTCTTTATTTAATTCCTTGGGTTTCTAGATGCCGTAGTTTTTATCCGATTTGCCTGAAATTGTAAATATTCTGGTATTTTAGGCTCACAAAAACGTGTATCGGATTAAGTTTTTATCGGTCCATTTGGTAATGCCTCCATATAGACCGACTTCACTTCTTGGTTCTTAAGGGTTTAGAAGGCGCACTGATCATGAAAATTGTTTGAAACTCAATGTAAAATTTCCAGATTTTACAATTTTCTTGCACACTTACAAGAGATGTTACTGATTCCTCTCAAAACTCAAACAAAAATGGATTTATAAAATCCAGAATCTGATCAAGTCTTCTTAGGTAAAATTTTTACTTTTATCTTCGGGAAGTGTCCTCAAGCCCTCCTGAAATTTCAAAGCAAACCCTAATATTTGGTCCATGGTGGTGGGTATTTAAGATTCGGCACGGCCGAACTTACTGCTTTATATACTTGTTTAAAGAAATTTTAAAATTTTTTGTTTCAATTATCCTACAAATAACAGGTTCGCTGATAAGTCCCCGGTCTAACAAAGAAAAACACATTTTTTTTTTGTCAAAATTCGTTTTTATTATTCAACATAGTTTCCTTCAAGAGCGATACAACGATTATAAAGACCTTCCAATTTTTTGATACCATTTCAGTAGTACTCCTTCGGTTTTGCCTCAAAATAGGCCTCAGTTTCGGCGATCACCTCTTCATTGCAGCCAATTTTTTTCCCTGCGAGCATCCTTTTGAGGTCTGAGAACAAGAAAAAGTCGCTGGGGGCCATATCTGAAGAATACGGTGTGTGGGGAAGCAATTCGAAGCCCAATTCATGAATTTTTGCCATCGTTCTCAATGACTTGTGGCACGGTGCGTTGTCTTGGTGGAACAACACTTTTTTCTTCTTCATATGGGGCCGTTTTGCCGCGATTTCGACGCTCCAATAACGCCATATAATAGTCACTGTTGATGGTTTTTCCCTTCTCAAGATAATCGATAAAAATTATTCCATGCGCATCCCAAAAAACAGAGGCCATTACTTTTGAGTCTTTCCACGCTTCGGAGACGGTTCACCGGTCGCTGTCTACTCTGCCGACTGTCGATTGGACTCAGGAGTGTAGTGATGGAGCCATGTTTCATCCATTGTCACATATCGACGGAAAAACTCGGGTTTATTACGAGTTAACAGCTGCAAACACCGCTCAGAATCATCAACACGTTGTTGTTTTTGGTCAAATGTGAGCTCGCGCGGCACCCATTTTGCACAGGGCCTTCGCATATCCAAATATTGATGAATAATATGACTAACACGATCCTTTGATATCTTTAAGGCCTCTGCAATCCCGATCAACTTCATTTTCCGGTCATTCAAAATTATTTTGTGGATTTTTTTGATGTTTTCGTTGGTAACCACCTCTTTCGGGCGTCCACCGCCCTCCGTGCTCACTTCACCATGCTTGAATTTTGCATACCAATCAATTATTGTTGATTTCCCTGGGCCAGAGTCCGGAAACTCATTATCAAGCCAAGTTTTTGCTTCCACCATATTTCTTCCCTTCAGAAAACAGTATTTTATCAAAACACGAAATTCCTTTTTTTCCATTTTTTTTTCACAATAACAAAAGTTGCTTCACAAAAGACGCTCTATCTCACAAACTAATTGACTTACAGACGTCAAATTTTGACATGAATCATTTGAAGGTTGGTACTATATAAAAATAATATGCATTTAATACTAGCGTCGCCATCTATGTGTCAGACCTGGGACTTATCAGCCAACCTGTTATATTAATTTTATTTCTATAGAAAATTTTGACAAAATTTTACTTCCATAGAAAATTTTGTCAAAATTTTACTTCCATAGAAAATTTTGTCAAAATTTTATTTTCATAGTAAATTTTTTGAAAATTTTATTTCTATAGAATATTTTCCCAAAATTTTACTTCTATATAAAATTTTGGCAAAATTTAACTACTTTTAAAACATTTTGTCAAAATTTTATTTCTATAGTAGATATTTCCAAAATTTTATTTCTTTATATAATTGTATTAATTTTTATACCCACCACCATAGAATGGTGACGGGGGTATAATAAGTTTGTCATTCCGTTTGTAACACATTGAAATATCGATTTCCGACTATATAAAGTATATATATTCTTGATCAGGGAGAAATTCTAAGACGATATAGCCATGTCCGTCTGTCTGTCTGTTTTAATCACGCTACAGTCTTCAATAATAAAGCAATCGTGCTGAAATTTCGCACAAACTCGTCTTTTGTCTGCAGGCAGGTCAAGTTCGAAGATGGGCTATATCGGTCCAAGTTTTGATATAGTCCCCATATAAACCGACCTCCCGATTTGGGGTCTTGGGCTTATAAAAACCTTAGTTTCTTTCCAATTTGCCTGAAAATGGAAATCTAGAGGTATTGTAGGACCACAAAGAGCTGTGCCAAAAATGGTGAGTATCGGTTCAGGTTTTGGTATAGCCCCCATATAGACCGATCTCCAGTTTTTACTTCTTGGCCGTCTAAAATCTGTAGTTTTTATCCAATTTGCCTGAAATTGGAAATCTAGAGGTATTTTATGACCACAAAGAGGTGTGCCAAAAATGGTGACTATCGGTCCATGTTTTGGTATATCCCCCATATAGACCGATATCCCGATATGGGGTCTTGGGCTTATAGAATCCGTATTTTTTATCCAATTTGCCTGAAATTGAAAATCTAGAGGTATTTTGGGACAGTAAAGAGGTGTGCCGAAAATGGTGAGTATCGGTCCATTTTTTGGTATAGCCCCCATATAGACGGATATCCAGTTTTTACTTCTTGGGCGTCTAAAATCTGTAGTTTTAATCCAATTTGCCTGAAATTGGAAATCTAGAGGTATTTTATGACCACAAAGAGGTGTGCCAAAAATGGTGACTATCGGTCCATGTTTTGGTATATCCCCCATATAGATCGATCTCCCGATATGGGGTCTTGGGCTTATAGAATCCGTAGTTTTTATCCAATTTGCCTGAAATTGGAAATCTAGAGGTATTTTAGAACCCTTAAAAAGTGTGCTGAAAATGATTAGTATCGGACCATGTGTTTATATAGCCCCCATATAGACCGATCTCCAGATTTTATTCTTGGGCTTATAGAAACCGTAGTTTTTATCCAACTTGCCTCAAATTGGAAATCTAGAGGTATTTTAGGACCATAAAAAAGTATGCCGAAAATGGTGAGTATAGGTCCATGTTTTGATATAGCCATTAGATAGACCGATCTCCCGATATTACTTTTTGGGCTTCTAGAAACCGTAATTGTAGTCCACTTTGCCTGAAATCGAAAATATGTAGGTTTTTAGGAATATAAATAGGTGTGGAAGAAATTATTTTATTTTTTAGGCTTCTAGAATCCGTAGTTTTTATCTAATTTGCCTGAAATGAGAAATCTAGAGTTATTTTAGGACCTTAAATATGAGAGCCGAAAATGGCGTGTATTGGTCCATGTTTTGGTTTATTTCCCAAATAGACCGATCTCCCGATTTTACTTCTTGGGCTTTTAGAAACCATAGTTTTTATCAAATTTGCAGGAAACTTTAAATCTAGAAGTATTTTAGGAACATAAAGAGGTGTGCCGAAAATGGTGAATATCGGCCCATGTGCACTGATAATGAAAATTGCTTGAAACTGAATTATAGTTTCCAGATTTTACTTCTGGTAATCATTTAAATAGTGGGGGTAAAAATCTACAGATGTTAGATTTTAAATCATGGCGTTATTTCATCGTTTTCTTGCACACTTGCACGCGATGTTTATGATTCCTCTAAAACTCAAACAAATATGGTTCTTATAAATCCAGAATCTGATCTAGTCTTCATAGGTAAAATCTTTGAATTTATCTTCGGGACGTGTACTGGTTGAACTGATCTGCTTGTCACCAAATCCCTCTGAAATTTTCACAGGAAGCTATAATATTTGATTCATGGTGGTGGGTATTTATGATTCGGCCCGGCCGAACTTACTAGTTTATATACTTGTTTTTTTATACCATTCACCACTACTGTGGTACAGGGTATAATAAGTTTGTGCATTTGTATGTAACGCCAAGAAGGAAAAGTCTGAGACCCATCGTTTACCGATCGTCTTAGAATTAAATTCTGAGTCGATTTAGCGATGTCCGTCTGTCTGTTGGTGTATTTTTATGTGCAAAGTACAGCTCGTTTTAGTCCGATTGTCCTAAAATTTGGTATAGGGTCCTGTTTCGGCTCAAAGACGATTCCTATTGATTTCGGAAAAAATCGGTTCAGATTTAGATATAGCTGCCATATATATATTTCACCGATCTGGTCATAATTGGCGTGTATATCAACCGATCTTCCTCAAATTCCGTACATCCGAATATTTTATGAGTCTCGAAAAACTTGCAAAATATCAGCCAAATCGGTTCAGATTTAGATATAGCTCCCATATATAGCTTTCGCCCGATTTACACTCATTTGCCCACAGAGGCCAATTTTTTGCTCCGACTTAGTTGAAATTTTGCATAGGGAGTAGAATTAGCATTGTAACTATGCGTGCCAAATTTGGTTGAAATCGGTTCAGATTTGGATATATCTCCCATATATAGCTTTCGCCCGATTTACACTCATATGACCACAGAGGCCAATTTTTAACTCCGATTTAGTTGAAATTTTGCACAGGGAGTAGAATTAGCATTGTTGCTATGCGTGCTAAATTTAGTTGAAATCGGTTCAGATTTAGTTATATCTCCCATATATAGCTTTCGCCCGATTTACACTCATATGACCACAGAGTCCAATTTTTAACTCCGATTTAGTTGAAATTTTGCACAGGGAGTAGAATTAGCATTGTTGCTATGCGTGCCAAATTTGGTTGAAATCGGTTCAGATTTAGATATAACTCCCATATATATGTTTTTCTGATTTCGACAAAAATGGTCAAAATACCAACATTTTCCTTGTGAAATCGCCACTGCTTACTCGAAAAGTTGTAAAAATGACTCTAATTTTCCTAAACTTCTAATACATATATATCGAACGATAAATCATAAATAAACTTTTGCGAAGTTTCCTTAAAATTGCTTCAGATTTAAATGTTTCGCATATTTTTTTACTAACATTGTGTTCCACCCTAGTGCTTTAGCCGACTTAAACTTTGAGTCTATAGATTTTGCAGAAGTCTATCAAATTCTGTCCAAATCGAGTGATGTTTAAATGTATGTATTTGGGACAAACTTTTATATATAGCACCCAACACATTTGACGGATGTGATATGGTATCGAAAATTTAAATTTACAAAGTGGTGCAGGGTATAATATAGTCGGCCCCGCCCGACTTTAGACTTTCCTTACTTGTTTTTAATTTTATTTTATAGAAAATTTTGTCAAAAAAAATTTTGTCAAAATTTTATTTCTATAGAAAATTTTGTCCAAATTTTATTTCTGTAGAATTTTTTATCAAAATTTTATAGTTTTAAAAAATTTTATCAAAGTTTTAACACTCTAGAAAATTTTATTTCTATAGAAAATTTTACCAAAATGTTATTTCTATAGAAAATTATGCGGAGAACCAGAAAAACTTTTTGCTGAATATGCATTTATTCCTTTTTGGCAAGCCAAGTTATTTTGAGTCTGAAGTCTTTTAACTTTTCCCAACCTACAAAATCATTACTGCATCCTTAAAACATTCGCATGTCTTATTTCTCTTAAGTTGATTTACTCCCTCTAACACATCTTTCTTTGGGGTAAATAATAACATTACGCACAACTGTTTAACATCCAACACAAAAGCCCCTTCCAATACCAATACGGAATAGTTTGTTCGAGTACCAAAAAGAGATATTATCACAAAAAAAATATTTGTGATGATAAAGCAATTTATCGAACAACACTTATACTGACGATAACATGTTCTGGATCCATTTGTATTGGAAATTACAAGGAATTTTTCTTTTGCTCTCCATAACACCTTCATCAAATGACTACTTCTTCATCGAAACATCACAGTGTTACCCATTCTGGTCTCGCATGGCACAATTTAAGGCACTCATGGAGGATATTTGCTTACCCGCCCATTTTAACGTGTTCACCACATAGTATAGTAAACAATTGTATGGATGAGTGGTGGTGGTGACCGGAGTAATGAGAAGTGGGAATTGTGGTATGAAGGTGAGAGATCTTAATGCAATAAGCTGTTAGGATTGCTAACATATTGTCGATGTTGGTTTGCCGGTTAGATTGGTTATCAGATTCGATTGTAAGGTTGTGGCAAACATCTGAACATTCGTATATTTACCAAAAAATACCCATAACATCATAATACATATGATGAGGATAAAAGCTACATTGGCTGATGGCATCAAACAAGGAAACACACGTATTCACAAAGAGATACATTAAGGTGGGTCTGCATATTTGATATTAAGGGAAAATTTTATTTTTTGGAGGAAATTTTAAATGGGATGTAAAGTTGAGGGGTTACCAAGTTTTTGACTTAAAACAATCTAGCACAAAGGAGCTTTAAAACATTGAGGGCCTATGTTATTTGGAGAGCTTTTCCCTTAAATTTTCAAAAAAAAAATAACGGACAAGGAGGATGTGGCCTTTCCCAACAAGATAAAAATCACATACCCTACATTCATTTCATACCATTGCCACGTTCCCCATAAATTCAAAATAAACCGATAAAGTTTAGAATTTTCCCATTCCTAAGAGGTAGGAAACTCCCCCGACCAAAAATCATCTACGAAAATCGAAAAATAAAATAGAGGATTTTTGTATATATACCACCCTCAACATTCCCTTAAATTTAAAAGAATCAGGTAATTTCCTAAAGATTAAAAATGTCGTGCAAGGGGATGTCCCTTCCCTGGGATCGCAAAAGGGTAGAGGATTTATGTATATCCGAGAGACTACCCTCCGGAAATTTCAAAAAAATCGGACAACTATTTTCATGTTTAAGAGAAAGGTCTCCTCCACCCTCTCAAATATCAGAAAATCAGGTATCCTATTTTATTTTCATAATCTTTCATCATGCCCTCCGTAAATTTCAAGTAAATCCAAGAATTCTAGTTTATTCTATGTACTAGCCTAACATCGAAATTTCAGGTATCTCATATTAATTGCATTATCTCCCCAAACGTTCTCTATAAATTTGAAAGAAAAGCGGGGAGGTCCCCCACCACATCGGAGAATTTCAATCCAATTTTGAAAAAGTCCGGCCAAAGGGGCGGTCTCCTTCTCCGTCAAATATCAACAAGTAAGTAAAGTCTAAAGTCAGGCGGGGCCGACTATATTTTTACCCTTCACCCCTATGTAGGCCAAAATTTGTGTTACCATCTCAACTACTTCACATTTGCTGGAAGCTATATAAAGGAGATAATATTTTTACTTCTACAAAATCTCTAGAATTAAAATTTAAATCGGCTAACACTATCCAGTTAATTGGAGGAAACTTCCATTGAAAATGGATCTAAAATGTGTAACAGTCTACCATATTTCCCCAACTCTGATGTACGTATATATGGGAGCTATATATAATCTGAACCGATTTTGACTAAATTTGACATGTATAGTTAGAATAATAATTCTGCTATCTATGCGAAATTTCACGTATTTAAATGGGAGTATAACTTTGGTCCCCCTGGTCATATGAGTGCAAATCGGACGGAAGTTATATATGGGAACCATATCTAAATCTGAACCGATTTCAAACAAACTTGGCACAATTACCGATACTACTAAACGTACTCCTTGTGCGAAATTTGAAGCAAATCACGGCAAAACCCCGGATTTTGAGGCCATATAAGTTCAAATCGGACGAAAGATATATATGGGAGCTATATCTAAATCTGAACCGATTTAAAAATTTGACACATTTAAACATACCCCTTGTGCAAAATTTGAAGCAAATCACGGCAAAACTCTGGCTTTTGTGGCCATATAAGTTCAAATCGGACGAATGATATATATGGGAGTTATATCTAAATGTGATCCGATTTCAATCAAATTTACCAAGCATTGGTAGAATGTCAATTCTACCCTCTGTGCAAAATTTCACGAAGATCGGTAGTAAACTTTGGCCTCTGTGGTCATATGAGTCTAAATCGGACGAAAGATATATATGGGAGCTATATCTAAATCTGAACCGATTTGGCTGATATTTTGCAAGATTTTCGAGATTCATAAAATATTTGGATGTATGGTATTTCAAGAAAATCGGTTGATAAACACGCTAACTATGACCAAATCGGGGATACATATATATGGCAGCTATATCTAAATCTGAACCGATTTTTTGCAAAACTAATAGCGATTTTCTCCGTCCCAAGAAACGGCCCTATGCCAAATTTGAGGACGATCGGACTTAAATTGCGAGCTGTACTTTGTGCACAAAATTGTATATACAGACAGACGGACGGACAGACGGACGGACAGACGGACGGACAGACGGACGGACAGACGGACGGACAGACGGACGGACAGACAGACGGACATCGCTAAATCGACTCAGAATTTAATTCAAAGCCGATCGGTATACTAAACGATGGATCTCAGACATTTCCTTCTTGGCGTTACATACAAATGCACAAACTTATTATACCCTGTACCACAGTAGTGGTGAAGGGTATACAAATCAATAACCCCATAATAATTTGATAACTTCCCCCATGTCCTATGTAAATAAAGTATATATATTCTGGGTCGTGGTGAAATTCTGAGTCGATCTGAGCATGTCCGTCCGTCCGTCTGTTGAAATCACGCTAACTTCCGAACGAAACAAGCTATCGACTTGAAACTTGGCGCAAGTAGTTGTTATCGATGTAGGTCGGATGGTATTGCAAATGGGCCATATCGGTCCACTTTTACGTATAGCCCCCATATAAACGGACCCCCAAATTTGGCTTGCGGTTGCTCTAAGAGAAGCAAATTTCATCCGATCTGACTGAAATTTAGTACATGGTGTTAGTACATGGTCTCTAACAACCATGCAAAAATTGGTCCACATCGGTCCATAATTTTATATAGCCCCCGTATAAACGGACCCCCAAATTTGGCTTGCGATCGCTCTAAGAGAAGCAAATTTCATCCGATCCGGCTGAAATTTTGTACATGGTGTTAGTATATGGTCTCCAACAACCATACATAAATTGGTCCATATCGGTCCATAATTACATATAGCCCCCATATAAACCGATCCTCCGATTTGGCTTGCGGAGCCTCTAAGAGAACCAAATTTCATCCGATCCGGCTGAAATTTGGTACATGGTATTGGTATATGTTCCCTAACGACCATGCAAAAATTGGTCCATATCGGTCCATAATTATATATATAGCCCCCATATTAACCGATCCCCCGATTTGGTTTGCGGAGCCTCTAAGAAACGAAAATTTCATCCGATCCGGCTGAAATTTAGTACATGGTGTTGGTATATGTTCCCTAATGACCATGCAAAAATTGGTCCATATCGGTCCATAATTATATATATAGCCCCCATATAAATCGATTCCCAGATTTGTCCTCCGGAGCCTCTTGGAGGAGCAAAATTCATCCGATCCGGTTGAAATTTGGAACATGGTGTTAGAATGTGGTCTCTAACAACCATGCAAGAATTGGTCCATTTCGTTCCATAATTATATATAGCCCCCATATAAACCGTTCCCCAGATTTGATCTCCGGAGCCTCTTGGAGGAGCAAAATTCATCCGATCCGGTTGAAATTTGCAACGTGGTGTTAGTATAAGGCCGCTGTATCCATGCCAAAATTGGTCCATATCGGTCTATAGTTATATATAGCCGATCCCCAATCACACAAAAATTGGTCCATATCGGTTCATATACATGGTTGCCACTCGAGCCAAAAATAATCTACCAAAATTTTACTTTTATGGAAAACATTGTCAAAATGTTATTTCTATAGAAAATTTTGTCAAAATTTTATTTTTATAGAAAATTTTGTAAAAATTTTATTTCTATAGAAAATTTTGTCAAAATTTTATTTCTATAGAAAATTTTGTCAAAATTTTATTCCTATAGAAAATTTTGTCAAAATTTTATTCCTATAGCAAATTTTTTCCAAATTTTATTTCTTTAGAAAATTTTTTCCAAATGTTATCAAAATTTTATTGTGTCAAAATTTTATTTCTATACAAACTTTAAACTTAATTATATGCGTATTTAATCGGCCTTTTTGGTTTAATATATACTACGAATGAACTACCTTGTAATTTAGAAGGCGGTGTTAGGAAGTTTTAAGATACCTTGCCATCGGCAAGTGTTACCGCAACCCAAGTAATTCAATTGTGGATGACAGTCTTCAGTAGAAGTTTCTACGCAATCCATGGTGGAGGGTACATAAGCTTCGGCCTGGCCGAACTTACGGCCGTATATACTTGTTTTAACTGTTCTTTAAAAATAGTCGGGCAAAGGTAAATTCCTCTCCTTCACCAAATGACGGAAAAGAAAAATAGCGCGTCTTTACGCCACGTCAAACTTCACTGAAAATATAAATCACATCGAACTTTAATAAACGGTGGTGCAATGCTTAGAAAGTCCGCCTACAACAAAAGGTCCGACCGAATACCAAAAAGTGTTACCCTAATACACATGTTACATCCTCAGGTGTCCACCTTATAACAATTGTACCATAATTACAAGGTCAAAGAGCTCAATATCCACATTCTTGCCAGAGCAATCCCACGTTCAAGAACGCCTAGGGTATTGGAGTGTCTTTTGATAACCTGGCACTTTTTTGATAATCTCTCTCTGGAGTGTCTTTCTCTTACATGATTGCCCCAAATCGAGTAAATTGGTCATACGCTCATAGATTATTCTGTTTCTGTTTGAACTACCAGTATTTTCAGAACCCGACTTCAAAAGAAATGAAACTTCTTTAAAGATGCTTAATTTTTAATTTCGAGAAACTATCTTTAAGTCCCTAAGTGAAGGACAAATTCTTTGGATGCAAGTAAACTACTTTTTGAGCGCAAGTAGGGTCGTTCATGAGCTTTTTAAAACTTCTTTTATTGAACTTTAAAGGGAACACTTCTGTTAAACCACCTACCCCAATATACATAAAAATATTTTTGCATTACAGCTTCTCCATTTACACCCACAAATATGGGAGTAGATTTTTATGTGGGTTAACATTGCTATGCTTTTACTTTCACTCTGTTTCTTGTGTCGATATCCATGGGGCGAAGAAAAACTATATCGAAGAAATTTCACAAAATCAGCAGATTCGAAAATGAAATCAATGTAGATGTTTCCTTGGATTAGGAGTGAACTGTTTGGAATAGAGGAAATAAGACAATTGGGGAAGCAGTTTTTATTTTTATACCCTCCACCATAGGATGGGGGTATATTAACTTTGTCATTCCGTTTGTAACACATCGAAATATTGCTCTAAGACCCCATAAAGTATATATATTCTGGGTCGTGGTGAAATTCTGAGTCGATCTAAGCATGTCCGTCCGTCCGTCCGTCTGTCCGTCTGTCCGTCTGTCCGTCTGTCCGTCTGTCCGGCTGTCCGTCCGTCTGTGGAAATCACGCTAACTTCCGAACGAAACAAGCTATCGACTTGAAACTTGGCACAAGTAGTTATTATTGATGTAGGTCGGATGGTATTGAAAATGGGCCATATCGGACCACGTTTACGTATAGCCCCCATATAAACCGATCCCCAAATTTGGCTTGGGGAGCCTCCCGGAGCAGCAAAATTCATCCGATCCGGTTGAAATTTGGTACGTGGTCTTAGTATACGGTCTCTAACAACCATGCAAAAATTGGTCCATATCGGTCCATAATTATATATAGCCCCCATATAAACCGATCCCCAGATTTGACCTCCGGAGACTTTTGGAGGGGCAAAATTCATCCGATCCGGTTGAAATTTGGTACCTGATGTTAGTATACGGCCTCTAACAACCATGCAAAAATTGGTTCATATCGGTCCATAATTATATATAGCTCCCATATAAACCGATCCCCAGATTTAACCACCGGAGCCTCTTGGAGGAGCAAAATTCATCCGATCCGGTTGAAATTTAGTACGTGGTCTTAGTATACTGTTTTTAACAACCATGCAAAAATTGGTCCATATCGGTCCATAATTATATATAGCCCCCATATAAACCGATCCCCAGATTTGACCTCCGGAGCCTCTTGGAGGGGCAAAATTCATCCGATCCGGTTGAAATTTGGTACCCGATGTTAGTTTACGGCCTCTCATAACCATACAAAAATTGGTCCATATCGGTCCATAATTATATATAGCCCCCATATAAACCGATCCCCAGATTTGAACTCCGGAGCCTCTTGGAAGAGCAAAATTCATCCGATCCAGTTGAAATTTGGTACATGGTGTTAGTATATGGTCTCTAACAACCATGCAAAAATTGGTCCATATCGGTCCATAATTATATATAGTTCCCATATAAACCGTCCCCAGATTTGACGTCCGGAACCTCTTGGAGGAGCAAAAGTCATCCGATACGGTTGAAATTTGGTACATTTTGTCAATATATGGCCTCTAACAGCCATGTAAAAATTGGTCCATATCGGTCTGTAGTTATATATACATGACTTATTACACAAAATTTGGTCCATATCGCCAAAAATAATCTACCAAAACTTTATTTCCATAGAAAATTTTGTCAAATTTTATTACTATAGAAAGTTTTGTCAAAATTTCATTTCTATAGAAAGTTTTGTCAAAAGTTTATTTCTATACAAATGTTTGTCAAAATTTTATTTCCATAGAAAATTTTGTCAAAATTTTATTTCTATAGAAAATTTTGTAATCTACCTAAACTTTATTTCCATAGAAAATTTTGTCAAATTTTATTACTATAGAAAGTTTTGTTAAAATTTCATTTCTATAGAAAGTTTTGTCAAAAGTTTATTTCTATAGAAATGTTTGTCAAAATTTTATTTCTATAGAAAATTTTGTAAAAAATTTATTTCTGTAGAAAATTTTGTCAACATTTTATTTCTATACAAAATTTTGTCAAAATTTTATTTCTATACAATATTTTGTCAACATTTTATTTCTATAGAAATTTTTGTCAAAATTGTATTGCTATAGAAAATTTTGTCAACATTTTACTTCCATAGAAAATTTTGTCAACATTTTATTTCTATAGAAAATTTTGTCAAGTTTTTATTTCTATAGAAAATTTTGTCAAATTTTTATTTCTATAGAAAATTTTGTCAAAATTTTATTTCTATAGAAAATTTTGTCAAGGTTTCATTTCTATAGAAAATTTTGTCAAAATTTTATTTCTATAGAAAATTTTGTCAAACTAGATTATATACGTATTTAATCGGCCTTTTTTTTGTTTAATATATACCCCATATGGGCTAACTTACAATTTAGAAGACAGTGTTAAAAAGTTTTACGATACCTTGCCATCGGCAAGTGTTATCGCAACCCAAGTAATTCGATTGTGGATGACAGTCTTTCGTAGAAGTTTCTACGCAATCCATGGTGGAGGGTACATAAGATTCGGCCTGGCCGAACTTACGGCCGTATATACTTGTTTTGTTTTGTTTTTGCGAATCGATACTGTTGCAAAATCTGGTGACATCAATAGGGTATAGCATATTTTGAATGATTGCAGATACTAGGAAATTGAAGTAAATGACTCATATTGCGAGCATGAAATACAAGAAATATTGTTGTAAATTAATATAAAAAATATATATGAAATAAATATAAAAATAAGAAATATTGTTTTTATTCTTTATGTCGTCAAAATCCGGATTCGCCTATCTTGGCTAGATCTTGCCAAGATAGGTGGTGAATTGTGGGTTTTTTTGTTTGAATAATGTAGGGTATGAATACGAGTACAAATAAGTAAATCATCATTAAATCTATGTGTTGCAAATGGGTATTCTGGTCATATTTCCCATAAATCGAAAGTCATATATATGGGCTATATCAACAAAGTGGTTCAGGGTTTAAATATTTCTTGAATGAAAATTAAATTGAAAAGTAGCCATAATTTCGGCCGGACCGAATCTTAAATATCCACCAGCACGAATAAAATGTATTCAATTCCCAGCAAAAAAAGCGTCGCTAGAAAATAATGAAAATGTTCTTTTTGGATCCGGAAGTGGTGCAAAATTGGCGCAGAAGCGATGAATTTAACATGGGCTTGTCATAGGACGGATGTTCACCATTGTAATAGCCGTTGCACTGAATATGCATCACTTCCTTAGATGCAATCGGAATTCAGTGTTTTGGATGTGATTTAAAAAATTTTGTGGTATTTTGACAAATAATTAATTTTTATATTTTTTTTATGATTTTTAATGCAATCCAACGCTGGTATGAAACCCTTGACCTAAAATATTTTCAAAATTTTGCAATTTTTCTCGAATGAGTTTAGAATTTGTTTCGACAAAATTTAAATAAATTGGGAAGGACATTTTTGGAAGTGCTTTTAATGTTGTGCCTTTAGAAGTACTTCCAAATTTTTTTTGCTGGGGAGTTTTGCGAACTTGCCTAAAAATGGTGTTAAATTTAAATATTTCACATTTCTTATTAACATTAGCCCATTTAAATTTTAAGTCTAGAGATTTTTTAGAAGTTTAACAAAATTCAGATTCAAATATAGGTATATGGGAACATAAACCTTTATATTTTGCACTGAACAAATTTGAAGGATTTAAGACGTAGATCTACAAAGTGATGCAGGATATAATATAATCGGCTCCGTCCGGCTTTGGACTTTCCTTACTTGTTATACCCTCCACCATAGGATTGGGGTATATTAACTTTGTCATTCCGTTTGTAACACATCAAAATATTGCTCTAAGACCCCATAAAGTATATATATTCTGGGTCGTGGTGAAATTCTGAGTCGATCTGGTCATGTCCGTCCGTCCGTCTGTTGAAATCACGCTAACTTCCGAACGAAGCGAGCTATCGACTTGAAACTTGGCACAATTAGTTGTTATTGATCTAGGTCGGATGGTATTGCAAATGGGCCATACCAGTCCACTTCTACGTATAGCCCACATATAAACGGACCCCCAAATTTGGCTTGCAGACCCTCTAAGAGAAGAAAATGTCATCCGATGCGGCTGAAATTTGGTACACGGTGTTAGTATATGGTCTCTGACAACCATGTAAAAATTGGTCCACATCGGTCAATAATTATATATAGCCCCCATATAAACCGATCCCCCGATTTGGCTTTCAGAGCCTCTAAGAGAAGCAAATTTCATCCGATCCGGCTGAAATTTTGTATGTGGTGTTAGTATATGGTCTTTAACAACCATGCAAAAATTGGTCCACATCGGTCCATAATTATATATAGCCCCCATATAAACCGATCCCCAAATTTGGCTTGCGGAGCCACTAAGAGAAGAAAATGTCATCCGATCCGGCTGAAATTTGGTACATAGTGTTAGTATATGGTCTCTAACAACTATAAAAAAATTGGTCCATATCGTTCAATAATTATATATAGCCCCCATATAAACCCATCCCCCGATTTGGCTTTCGGAGCCTCTAAGAGAAGGAAATTTCATCCGATCCGGCTGAAATTTGGTACATGGTGTATGTTCATGGTCTCTAACAACTATGCAAAAATTGGTCCACATCGGTTCATAATTATATATAGGCCCCATATAAACCGATCACCAGATTTGACCTCCGGAGCCTCTTGGAAGACCAATATTAACCTGATTCAGTTGATATTTGCTACGTGATGTTAGTATATGGTATCCACCAACCATGCAGGAATTGGTTCATATCAGTCCATAATTATATTTAACCGCCATATAAACCGATCTCCGGTGCCTTTTTGGAGAAGCAAAATTCATTCGATCTGGTTGAAATTTGGTACGTGGTGGTAGTATATGATATTTAACAACCATCCCAGCAAAAAAAATTTTGGAAGTTCTTCCAAAACCATAACTTTAAAAGAACTTCCAGAAGTGAACTCCCAATGATGTTCTTTACTTTAACTAGCCAGGACGTTCTTTTAATTCATTTTTTTATAACGTGGATTTTTCATACTTTTAATGGATAATTTTAAATTTTTTTGCTTCAAATAGGGTGAAAACAGGGTAAGAATTCATAAAATTTTACAAATCATTTAAATTTTGTCGACAAAAATGCTAAATCCAATCTTAAAAAATTGTGAATTTTTTGAAAATATTTGAGATCAAACGTTTCCGACAAGCGTTAGAATCCATTAAAAATTATAAAAAAAATATAAAAATTATTTATTTGACAAAATATCACAGAATTTTTTTAATTTACATCCAAAACATTGAATTCGGATCACACCTAAAAATGTGATGCAAATTCAGTGTAACGGCTGTTGAAATGGAGGACTTCCGTCCTATGACAAGCCCATGTTAAATTCATCGCTTCTGCGTCAATTTTGCACCACTTCCGGATCCAAAAAGAACATTTTCATTACTTTTTTGGCGACGCTTTTTTTGCTGGGATGTCAAAAGTGGTCCATATCAGTCCATAATCATATACAGCCCCCATATAAACCGATCCCGAGATTTGGTTTTGGAGCCTCTTGGAGGAGCAAATTTCATCCGAGTCATTTGAAATTTGGTACATTGTGCTAGTATATGGCCGTTAACAACCATGCCTATTTAGGTTCATATTGGTCTATAGTTATATATAGCCCTCAGATAAATCGATCCCCAATCACACAAAAATTGGTCCATATCAAGTTCATAATTGTATATAGCCCCCATATAAGCGACCCCCATATTTCAATTCTGGCTCCCTACGTACCGTGCAAAAGTCCATATCGATTCGTAATTACCTACACATACCTTTTTTGTCTAATATATACCACGTATGGACTAACTCACAATTTAGAAAACTATTTAAGATACCACAACCCAAGTAATTCGATTGTGGATGACAGTCTTTCGTAGAAGTTTCTACGCTGTCCATGGTGGAGGGTACATAAGATTCGGTCTGGCCGAACTTACGGCCATATATACTTGTTTTATTTAAAATAGAATCCATGTGTAATAAATTTCAATTTACAAGATAATGTTAAAGGGGATATGAGATACTGTCATCGGCAAGTGCTACCACAAACCAATTAATTCGAGTATGGATGACTCTTCCTTAGGACAACTTTCTAATCAATCCATGTTGGCGGGTACATATTCGGATTCGGCCTACCCGAACTTATGGCCGTATATACTTGTTTCTATTTACTTGTGTTCGTTCTCTAACACAAGATGTATAATTAAATTACTTATTTCCGATCACTTTTTGTTTCCACCCATATCGATATAGTTCATTTTATTTAACGCTACAAAAAGCATAGCAGAACAAAGTTTAAAAAAAAAGTGCCACCCATGCTTAGTTTCAATTCAAACTGTATGTGTAATTGGAATTTGTTTAAATCTAACTTTTTGCCATGAAGCAGTATTAAAACATATCCTTTTTGACTTTGTCAAGATAGCCAAAAAAAAACTCTGAACAAAAAAATAACAGAAAAGAGTTACCAAAATCCTGTGAATCTGAATATGCATTGTAGTGAAATTTGGTCGCGCATACAAGCATAAGAGGAGGATGTAGTGTGGTACAAATTGGAAGCTAAAAACGGGAAATGATTTCCGTTAACTATATAATATAAATGTAAATTCGAATTGTATAAGAGTGTGAGTACACACTCGAACTCAAATACAAATACGTGATGTATGAAGGTAGTGGTGTGTAGCCTTTTGTGTGTGTGTATGAGCTCGTTTGTTTGAGAAAGTTCAGCAAGTTCGTTATTCAAAAATGAGACTGACTGGAGGTGGCGATGACGATGGCACAAACTCAGCGTTTACCCACCCACACACACACACACATGAGAATTTAAACAAATGAATAAGGCAACACATATGCGTACTTATATGAGTGGGTGTGTTAATATTTTTGTGTTTGTCTTTATGTGGTGTGGTTAGAGGGGTAGCTAGAGCTAAAGCAAATGTGAGAATTACTATTCTAATAAAAGCTAACCATGTATGAAATTACCCTTTTGTGTAAGTTTTTAACTTGATTTTAATAAAAACTCATACCATAGCGCGGGCACAAAACACACACACATTCCAACATTCAAATATTTGTGAATACTACCACATATAAGTACACACTCATATCTATAGAGCATCATAACCTTCTATATATATATATCCTAATAGGAAAAATTCATGTTCCATATTCATGGAGATTTTGTTTGTAATTTTCGAAAGAACTTTGTATTCAACTTTGTGTGATTTTTTTTTTTTTGTTTCAGTTTCTATTCTTGCCGTTTTTCAGCTTAGAAGGTGGTCGTTATGGAAATTTTCAAAAAGCTTGCAAAAAAGTATCACCAACACCATGGATTGAATAGGGTTAATGAAAAATAAGGTTAGTTCTTTGTTTTTATTATGTTCTTATTTTTGTTCTATGCGGAAGTCCCCTCAAAGTGTCAGTCTTTATTAAAGAGTCATTTTAACAATTGGCAAACTCATGTGAATACTAAGCTTTGTTGATTGGGGTTTACTA
This sequence comes from Haematobia irritans, assembly GCF_050003625.1. Lineage (NCBI taxonomy): Eukaryota > Metazoa > Arthropoda > Insecta > Diptera > Muscidae > Haematobia > Haematobia irritans. Next base: position 197,004,537 of record NC_134398.1, read on the forward strand.
ACAACTGGATATGGTAAACATATTGGGGGGAGGAATAATGAAAAATTTGAAAACAATATCATGATAAAATCATATTACATTGCAAAAAGTTTGATTTTGTGAATCTCTTTAAATTTTGGTCTGTTTTTTTTTTTTTTTTTATTGATCTGCTAAACAAAATTAAATTAGATTAAGAGTGGAGTAAAAGTTTATGATACACATTGATGACATATCTTAAATTTAGACAAAATTTTATATATAAAATATATTTCGACAACAATAGTGAGGTAATGTATTGATCTACGATCCGCTTAACTTGAGTTAACCCTCTAATGCTAAAATTTTTTTGCCAGCTGATTAAATATTCAATGTTAACGATACAAAATCAAGAAAACGAAACAAGAAAAATTTATACGGTAAAATTCAGTATATGCTTCAAAGCCTCGTGGACAGTCTTTTTTGGGCAAAATCATCTGTTCAAATAGTTAGGGGTAACTACGTGGGTACTACGTAAATAGAAGGGAGTTATTTTTAGGAAATGTTTATATTTAAGTTTATTTAAAAATATATATATTTAAGACATTAAATGAAATTTAAATAAAATTATATTTTACTAGAAATTAAGATATTTGTAAGTATTATATTTTGTATGCTATATAATCGATTTGGCCGAATGAGGCCTATTGATTATGAAAGTAAATAAATAAATGAAATGAAATGTTAACCAAACTCTATTGCAAATGCCGATATTATAAAAATTCTCTTCTGAACATTGTGTCGAATAGACATTTGTTATTGAATCTGTGCAAGCATGAAATATCTGCGCAAAGTGCTACAAGCCATTACAATCTTTACAATTTGTAAGGTGTAGGTTAGGTTAGGTTAAAGTGGCAGCCCGATTAAGATTCAGGCTCACTTAGACTATTCAGTCCATTGTGATACCACATTAACTAAAAGTACCTATTACATATGGGCACTTCTAGTTTTAACCGCTGAACCTTCTCTTGTGTTGAACCAACCAGATTGTTCCAAAAACACTAGCAGACTGCTTAAGTTAACGTTTTCCAGGTCCGCCAGTAATCTGATGTATTTTCGCGCCTAAAATTTGCTTACGCCTTACACAAAATGCAGGACACTCACAAAAGAGGTGTTTTATTGATTCCTTTTCCTCCGCATCATGACAGCTCATACAATAGTCATTATTCTTCGCACCAATAGTTTTTGCAAAATTGCCTATCAGGCAGCGACCCGTTACAGCAGATATCAGGAGTAATATCTGGCGTCTCGAGAACACTAGCATATCTAGTGTGCGGTTTAAAGTTTAAATGGGGCCATATTTACAACCCTTGCAATTCTCCCATCGAACATTTGCCATCATGACAGCCTTCTCACGCAGTAAGAGCTTGCAGGTAGCCAGAGGAATACCAACAGATTCTAGTTCCCCTGGAATATGTAAGGTAGTTCCCAGCCCTGCTAGATCATCTGCTTCGCAGTTCCCCGGTATGTTCCTATGGTCAGGCACCCATATAAGGTGAATATTGCGATGCTCAGCCATATCATTGATTTGCGGCAGTCGATGGCCGTTTTCGAGTTGAGGAACACAGAGTCCAAAGATTTTATTGCAAGTTGAATGTCTGAGTATATATTAATGCCAATATTGCTTGGAGCATTACTTCTCAGCCAATTCACCACTTCTCTTATTGCTAATATTTCAGCCTGAAAAACACAACAGTGATCAGGTCATCTTTTCGCTATTCGAAATTCCAGATCTTTAGAATATACTCCGAAACCCACTTGGCCATCCAATTTGGAGCCATCAGTGTAGAAATCTATATATCTTTTATTCCCCGGGGTCCGTGTACACCACGCCTCACTGTTGGAAATTAGAGTCTCAAACTTTTTGTCGAAAAGTGCCACTACGTTAGGCACATCTGGCATTATTTTGAGGATCGAACTGTGACCGTAACTTTTTTCCGACCACAGCGATAGCTCGCGCAACCGCACAGCCGTTGTTGCAGCTGACTGTTTGGCCAAATAGATGCAGTATGACATTAAGGGAGTTTGTTCCTGTCTTGCTGAATGCACCTGAGATACACAAGCACGCCATACGCTGAACTTTGTCTAAACTTGTTGGCTGGTGAAGTGCCGGCCACCAGACTACAACACCATATAGCATTATAGGTCTAACCACTGCCGTGTATAGCCAATGCACAATTTTTGGTTTTAGTCCCCACTTTTTCCCTATTGCTTTTTGCACTAGTATAAAGCTGTAAGGTGTAAGATGTGGAAAACGACACTACTTTTGTTCCGGTATCAAGGATAAAAATTTATAGGAATTAATTAGAAAATTAATAAATATTTTTCAAGAACATTTATATGATAAAACTATTATTATTATTATTATTATTATTATTATTATTATTATTATTATTATTATTATTATTATTATTATTATTATTATTATTATTATTATTATTATTATTATTATTATTATTATTATTATTATTATTATTATTATTATTATTATTATTATTATTATTATTATTATTATTATTATTATTATTATTATTATTATTATATTATTATTATTATTATTATTATTATTATTATTATTATTATTATTATTATTATTATTATTATTATTATTATTATTATTATTATTATTATTATTATTATTATTATTATTATTATTATTATTATTATTATTATTATTATTATTATTATTATTATTATTATTATTATTATTATTATTATTATTATTATTATTATTATTATTATTATTATTATTATTATTATTATTATTATTATTATTATTATTATTATTATTATTATTATTATTATTATTATTATTATTATTATTATTATTATTATTATTATTATTATTATTATTATTATTATTATTATTATTATTATTATTATTATTATTATTATTATTTTTTTTTTTTTTTTTGTTCAATTGTTAATGCAAATTTTGTAATTTGATGGGAAAAATAGGAGTTAAAAATTGCAGAAAAGTCTCTACATGGACAAAAAATGATACAGTTTCTTATATGTTTGGGTGTAAAAATTATACAAAATTTTAATTTAAGTGTATTAAGTATATAATGTGTGCGACATATATGTTAATATGTTACAACTTAGCAAAAAAAAATTGGTAGTTCTTCCAAAGGCACAACTTTAAAAGTACTCCCAATTATGTTTTTTAATTTAACTACACACACTGAAAAAAAGCATACTCGGTTCCAAAGATTTTGTCTTTACTTTAAAAAATTTGGTATTGAATCCGAGCCAAAGAAGCGGAGAATACAAGTAAGGATACTTCTAAGACACAATTTTCTTTTAAATTTAAGTTTTTTTTACTTGCTTCTAGGAAGCAAATTTTAATGTTTCGCTTTCTCAGCTTTTTTTCTTCATATGCTATCAAAGTCCTTTAAAAACAAGTTAACGGCAACTTTATTTTCCATATTAGGACTCGACTTCCAGTAGAAATTATGCTATGTTTGAAGTAAAAAACTTCTTTAAAATAAAGTTTTGAAAAACATGTCCTATATTTGATCGATTTTTTACTTTGTAGTAAAGACGCAAAATGACAACAAATTTAAAGACAATTTCATTCAATTTAAAGAATTTTTCTGAATTATTAAAGTCAAGTTGACCTTAGCCCAAACATTTTTTCTTTCATGTTATGATACCCATTTTTAAGATAAATCACTTAGTTATAAGGACAATACAACTTCATTGAAAAGTTTATCGACTTTTGGACAAGGAGAAAAAACTTTATATTAGAGAAATTCGTATTCTATGCTAAGCAAAATTTGCATTCATATTTTAAAGACTTGAAATCTTTAAACACACGACAATATTTTTGTCAGTGTATGGTCAAAAAAAAAAATTATTGGGGACAAATTTTTCAAAATCGGAATCTGAACCGATTTGGATGATTTTTTGCAGGTTTCGTAGATATCTCAGAAGGTTACTGTGTGTGCCAAATTTGAGTAAGATCGGTTAATAAATAAGGCTATTAAGACCAAATTTTCGAAAATCGGGCGATACATATATATGGGAGCTATAGCTAAATCTGGACCGATTTCGGTCAATTTCTGCACATATAGTAAGTACTATAAAAAATTGGATTTGACCAACTTTGAGTAAGATCGATTGAAAAATAAAGGACTTATGGCCAAATTTGGGAAAATCGAGCGATACATAACAGGTTGGCTGATAAGTCCTCCGTCTGACACATAGATGGCGTCGCTAGTATTAAATGCATATTATTTTTATATAGTACCAACCTTCAAATGATTCGTGTCAAAATTTGACGTCTGTAAGTCAATTAGTTCGTGAGATAGAGCGTCTTTTGTGAAGCAACTTTTGTTATTGTGAAAAAAATGGGAAAAAAGGAATTTCGTGTTTTGATAAAATACTGTTTTCTGAAGGGAAAAAATACGATGGAAGCAAAAACTTGGCTTGATAATGAGTTTCCGGTCTCCGCCCCAGGGAAATCAACAATAATTGATTGGTATGCAAAATTCAAGCGTGGGGAAATGAGCACCGCGGACGGTGAAGGCAGTGGACGTCCGAAAGAGATGGTTACCGACGAACACAACAAAAAAATCCACAAAATGATTTTGAATGACCGTAAAATGAAGTTGATCGAGATAGCAGAGGCCTTAAAGATATCAAAGGAACGTGTTGGTCACATCATTCATCAATATTTGGATATGCGGAAGCTCTGTGCAAAATGGGTGCCGCGCAAGCTCACATTTGATCAAAAACAGCAACGTGTTGATGATTCTGAGCGGTGTTTGCAGCTGTTAACTCGTAATACACCCGAGTTTTTCCATCGATATTTGACAATGGATGAAACATGGCTCCATCACTACACTCCTGAGTCCAATCGACAGTCGGCTGAGTGGACAGCGACCGGTGAACCGTCTCCGGAGCGTGGAAAGACTCAAAAGTCCGCTGACAAAGTAATGGCCTCTGTTTTTTGGGATGCGCATGGAATAATTTTTATCGATTATCTTGAGAAGGGAAAAACAATCAACAGTTACTATTATATGGCGTAATTAGAGCGTTTGAAGGTCGAAATCGCGGTAAAACGGCCCCATATGAAGAAGAAAAAAGTTTTGTTCCACCAAGACAAAGCACCGTGCACCAAGTCATTGAGAACGATGACAAAAATTCATGAATTGGGCTTCGAATTTCTTCCCCACCCATCGTATTCTCAAGATCTGGCCCCCAGCGACTTTTTCTTGTTCTCAGACCTCAAAAGGATGCTCGCAGGGAAAACATTTGGCTGCAATGAAGAGGTGATCGCCGAAACTGAGGCCTATTTTGAGGCAAAACCGAAGGAGTACTACCAAAATGGTATCAAAAAATTGGAAGGTCGTTATAATCGTTGTATCGCTCTTGAAGGGAACTATGTTGAATAATGGAAACGAATTTTGACAAAAAAAATGTGTTTTTCTTCGTTGGACCGGGGACTTATCAGCCAACCTGTTAGCCTGAACTTTAAGTCTACAGTTTTATGGAAGTCTAACAAATTTTGTCCAGGTCGAGACAGATTTAAATGCATGTATAGGGGAACAGGAACATTTATATATAGCACCCAACACATTTGACGGATTTTATATAACGAAAATGTGGATCTACAGAGTGGATCCACAAGTTTGAAGTATTTTGCGATGATTTCGGAATTGTAGAGCTACAAAGTGGTGCTGGGTATAATGTAGTCGGACCACCTAACGTTAGATTTTCCCTACATCCAATTCATTACAAATAGCGCTGATTCTTGTCTATCATCTATACATTTTAGAAGGATAGAAAAATATCTAATAATCCATCAAGCGAACATTTTCTCAATTTAAATTACATTAAAAGAGGATCTCATCGAACACATAATGTTTTTTCGTGTACATTTTTTACATTCACTGCTATATAAACATAATTTCTTTTTTTTATCCAAAAGACCATTGCACTGCATAATGGGAGTTTATTTGTTAATGCTTATATGTTACATTTGTAAGTTATTTTCTTTGTGTACCTCTGTATGTGTGTGTACAAATATTTATTTGTTTACCCTAAGTCGTAGGAGGTATACTTTCTTCGCCATTGTATTTGTAACGCATAAAAATAAGGAATGGAGACCCTTCCATTTTTGGTGAGAAATTAACCACATAGATTTAAATCCGGATATAGTCCGAAATTATAGATTTTATTTTTCAAGCAGAAGAAGCGTAATTTTTATTTGATTTGCTTAAAGCTTTATATGAGAAAATGCTTCGGACAATTCTAAAACGTTACCATTTGTTACCATTTTTAAGATTTTCATGTTTTAAACAAGTAAGGAAAGTCTAAAGTCGGGCGGGGCCCACTATATTATACCCTGCACCACTTTGTAGATCTAGATTTTCGATACCATATCACATCCGTCTATATATAAAGGTTTGTCGCAAATAAAGGGTGATACGGTCAAAATTAGGCCAATATAAACTTGACGTATTTTTTCAATTTTGCATTTAAAAAACCTGAACACCCCTCATTTTGAAGGTGTGTGTGTGTAGAATGTTGCTCCTATTTTGATTTTGGAATTCACTCTTCAGTTGTCAAAATGCCGTCCAAGCAAGAAGAGCAGCGTATCAAAATTTTGCTCGCGCATCGCGAAAATCCGAGCTACTCGCACGCAAAGCTGGCAAAATCGTTAAAAGTTGCCAAATCAACCGTTACAAATGTAATTAAATTGTTTGGGGAACGTTTGTCGACAGCCAGGAAGTCTGGATCGGGGGGAAATCGAAAACCGGAAGCCGCTGAGACGACAAAGAGAGTTGCCGGTAGTTTCAAGCGAAACCCTAACCTCTCTCTCTCCGAGATGCCGTAAATAAGCTGGGTGTCTCGTCTACAACCGTGCATCGAGCCAAAGAACGAGCCGGACTATCGACTTACAAGAAGGTAGTGACTCCAAATCGCGATGATAAACAAAATACGACGGCCAAAGCGCGATCCCGGAGGCTGTACACGACGATGCAGACGAAGTTTGACTGCGTGGTAATGGACGACGAAACCTACGTCAAAGCCGACTACAAGCAGCTTCCGGGACAGGAGTTTTATACGGCAAAAAGAAGGGGAAAGGTAGCAGATATTTTCAAGCACATAAAACTGTCAAAGTTCGCAAAGAAATATCTGGTTTGGCAAGCCATCTGTACCTGTGGCTTGAAAAGCAGTATTTTCATAGCTTCCGGGACTGTCAACCAAGAAATTTACGTGAAAGAGTGTTTGAATAAACGTCGGCTGACTTTCCTGAAGAAACACGGTTGTTTCGTAATGTTTTGGGCGGATTTGGCATCTTGCCATTACGGCAAAAAGACCATGGAGTGGTACGCCGCCAACAACGTGCAGGTGGTTCCCAAGGACAAGAACCCTCCCAACACGCCAGAGCTCCGCCCAATTTAGAAATACTGGCCTATTGTCAAGCGGAACCTAAAGAAGACCCAAAAAACTGCAAAGGACGAGCAGCAGTTCAAGGCAAACTGGCTTTCTGTGGCGAAGAAGGTGCACAAGGTGGCTGTACAAAATCTGATGGCAGGTGTTAAGCGTGAGGCCCGGCAATTCGGATTTGGAAAAGCGAAAGCCTAACTGAATATTTTTCCTGAATTTTATACTAATTGAACTTGAAAAAGAAATTTAATTTAATTTTTTAAATAAACGTTTTCACCTATTTACTCGGGTTTGCCTTGACGAAATTTTGACCGTATACATTTAAATATCACTCGATCTGGACAGAATTTGATAGACTTCTACAAAATATATAGATTCCAATTTTAAGTCGGCTAATGCAGTAGGGTGGAACACAATGTTAGTAAAAAACAAGTATATACAGCACTAAGTTCGGCCGGGCCGAATCTTAAATACCCACCACCATGAACCAAATATTAGGGTTTCCTTTGAAATTTCAAGAGGGCTTGAGGATTTGAGGACACTTCCCGAAGTTAAATTTAAAGATTTCACCTATGAGGACTATATCAGATTCTGGATATATAAGAACCAGTTTTGTTTGAGTTTTAGAGGAATCATTAACATCTCTTGTAAGTGTGTAAGAAAATTATAAAATAACGTCTTTATTGGAAATCGTAAATCTGTAGAAGTAAAATCTGAAAATTTTACATTGAGTTTCAAGTAATTTTCATGATCAGTGCACCTTCTACACCCTCAAGAAGTGAAACCGGTCTATATGGAGGCATTACCAAATGGACCGATAAAAACTTAATTCGATACACGTTTTTGTGAGCCTAAAATACAAGAATATTTACAATTTCAGGCAAATCAGATAAAAACTACGGTTTCTAGAAACCCAAGGAGTTAAATCGGGAGATCGTTCTTATGGGGGTTATACTAAAATATGGACCGATACTCACCGTTTTCGGCACACCTCTTTATGGTCCTAAAATACCTCTAGATTTCCAATTTCAGACAAATTGGAGAAAAACTACGGTTTCTATAAGCCCAAGACCCCAAATCGGGAGGTCGTTTTATATGGGGACCATACCAAACCATGGCCCGATACTCACAATTTTTGGCACACGTATTTGTGGTCCTAAAATACCTCTAGATTTTCAAGTTCAGGTAAAATGAATAAAAACTGCGGTTTCTATAAGCCCAAGAAGTCAAATCGGGAGATCGGTCTATATGGGGCTATATCAAAACATGGACCGATACTCACCATTTTCGGCACACCCCTTTATGGTCATAAAACACCTCTAGATTTCCAATTTCAGGCGAATTGGATAAAAACTACGGTTTCTATAAGCCCAAGACCCCAAATCGGGAGGTCGGTTTATATGGACTATATCAAAACCAGGAGCGATATAGCCCATCCTCGAACTTGACCTGCCTGCAGACAAAAGACAAGTTTGTGCAAAATTTCAGCACGATTGCTTCATTATTGAAGACTGTAGCGTGATTACAACAGACAGACAGACGAACGGACAGACGGACATCGTTATATCGTCTTAGAATTTCTCCCTGATCAAGAATATATATACTTTATATAGTCGGAAATCGATATTTCGATGTGTTCCAAACGGAATGACAAACTTATTATACTCCCGTCGCCATTCTATGGTGGTGGGTATAAAATATGGGAAACATTTAAATCTGAAGCAATTTTAAGGAAACTTCGCAAAAGTTATTTATGATTTATCGCTCGATATATATGTATTAGAACTTTAGGAAAATTAGAGTCATTTTTATAACTTTTCGACTAAGCAGTGGCGATTTTACAAGGAAAATGTTGGTATTTTGACCATTTTGTCGAAATCAGAAAAACATATATATGGGAGTTATATCTAATCTGAACGGATTTAAACCAAATTTGGCACGCATAGCTACAATGCTAATTCTACTCACTGTGCAAAATTTCAACTAAATCGGTGTTAAAAATTGGCCTCTGTGGTCATATGAGTGTAAATCGGGCGAAAGCTATATATGGCAGATATATCTAAATCTGAACCGATTTCAACGAAATTTGGTACACATAGCTACAATGCTAATTCTACTCTCTGTGCAAAAATTAAATCGGAGTAAACGATTGGCCACTGTGGTCAAACTAAAACTAACTAAAACTGCGACCTAGACTTTGATTACAAATATGTGTTCACGGACAGACGGACAGACGGACATGGCTATATCGACTCAGGAGCCCACCCTGAGCATTTTTGCCAAAGACACCATGTGTCTATCTCGTCTCCTTTTGGGCGTTGCACTAACTTATAATACCGTGTTCCACAGTGTGGCGCAGGGTATAAAATCCCACGAAATTTCCGGTTACGCGTGTAGAAAAATCATCATAAAGTTAAGAAAAAATGGTACTAAAATTAAATCAGTTAAACAGATTCGTTATTGTAACGAAATCTTACGTTGTTATTACGATTTGCTATTAGACGATAAACGTTTCGTTTCATTAATGAAAATGTGATTTTCTTAACGAAAATGTTTCACTCGTGAAAAATGTTGCTAATGCAAAGATATTGTTAGTGAAATTTTTTTAAGTGTAGGCTTAAAAAATCATAATCTGATATTAGCCGGTC